>NC_070595.1:5059556-5114556 GCF_027409825.1 Scomber japonicus | reverse complement strand
TTATGACACAGAAAGTGATGACACTGTTTATACAGGCAAGAAGTTGAAAAATCTGAAATGTTGTTCCACACGTGATTAAATATAATTAATTCACGTTTTCTTTCTTTCTTTCTGTAAGGATTGGTACTTTCTCATTTACAAGGCACCAACATAAATAAAAGTTCAGATTTGCTGGACTTGTTCTTTTGTGTCCATAGATATGTACTAAAACTCTCCATTAAAATTTGGATCATAATAAGAATGAGAACTCTTTGAACTGACTGCTTTGTTTAAATCAAATAGTTTCAGTTGTGAGTGTGTGTCCTACTCAGAGGCTCGTGGGCAGCCCTGGCTGATGTTTAGCTCAGACTTAGATATGAAACTGCCTGTCACGGTTTGGTAGTCCAGTGTACACTGAGCTCTGGCTGAGAGACAGTTAATAGGTTAATATGCAATTTATTAAGTGTGTTTGAAGTTAGAGTCTGTTTGAGGCACAGTAAAGTACAGTACGCTGTGTTTGTCTCTTTACCAGCTTATATTAAGTCTTATACATACAAAGGATTGAAACACACACACACACACACACACACGCACGCACGCACACACACACACACACACACACACACACACACACACACACACACACACACACACACACACACGTGCTTTTCAACAGAACCTTTTTACTTTTAATTATTATTTTATGTTTTTTATTTGTATCTGTCTTTTATACATTGCACTTAGAATTTTGTTTGAAAATATAAAGTGTATCACAAATGAAATGTCTCAATGTAATTAATATTATTATATAATTATTGTTGTTAAATGTATAAAAACAACAGCAACAATAATAATTATATTATAATGATCAAGTCATCAATATTCAAATACATTTTTATATTTTCAAATATATTTTTTGATATTTATAATTTGTAATTATAAGTGCAGTTTTTAGGTAGATGTACTTTTCCATGTTTTTGCTACTTGTACTTTCACTCTAGATGGAAATATTATACTAACACTACATTTATCAGATAATTAGAGTTACTTATTACTTTGCTGATTAAGATTAAATATAAAACATGATCATCTTGTAAAATATTGTGTTATTAATTATCATATATTATTAATTGTCTGTTAAAACCATAAATTAAATTTCTTCTCTGGTTTGAGTTTCTAGGACACAATGTTCACATTCAAAATCCAAGTGATCAATATTTAAAATATTGTTTTCAAGTTCCTCAGATTAAAGTGTTGAATTCATTTTTAAGATTTATAATTCAAGTTGATTCAATAAATCAAATTTATCAAATTCCAGACACCAGACTTTTAGATTAAAAAAAAATCAAACTTGAACCTCTTGGATACCAAAGATAAGCAGCTGAGCCTAAATGGAAACAAACATACAGACTCTGTGAGATCCAACCAGGTTACTTACATAAGTCATATGGCCCAAGAAAGAGTTTTTAAATGATCATTTTTAATTATTAATATCTAATATAAGGTGCTTTAAAAGAAATGATCTTAATTGTTTAATGTGTTTTTCCCCACTCATTCTCTTTCACTTGTCATGTACAGTATTTTTCATCTCATCCAAACAATCAACATAATGATGAAAATAATATGAAAACAACCAACTTTGACTTTATGGTTTTTAGGACTATGATTATTAAAATGTACTTTATTTATTTTCTTTAATAAACATGATGATGAATTTTCTAAATTAAAATGTCCATGCCATTATTGCAGGCACTGAAATACTGTATAAAACACATCCATCAATTATAGTTGAAAAAATATTGAAATCTAAAATGTACATTGTATAAAATGTATTGCAATATTTATAGTTTTAGTAGCAATTATATAACTGATATCATATTTTATTAATAATATTACCTTAAATTGAGTATTTATAAAAGTGTTAATTACTTGAAGACTATACAATGTTCTTATAATACAGAGTACAGGAATTGTAATATACAAATTGTTATTATTATTATTATTATTGTTATAATAATTATTATTATTATGTGCTTGTTAATTAAATTATTTTAAGGAACACATCAATTAAGACGCCTGTTCCAAATACGGTGTAATACATGTAAAAGAAAAAAAGGAACCAAAGGATAAAGGAATTGAAGGCCAACGCTCACACTCTGCTTTCAGCTTGTCCTCTGACCACTTGGAGGCGCTCTAACATCACACATCTTTTTCACTATCTTCAACCCCCCCCCACCCCCCATTACATTCCTCCCTCACTCCTTACCCACTTCTATCTATCTATCTATCTATCTATCTATCTATCTATCTATCTATCTATCTATCTATCTATCTATCTATCTATCTTATATTGAAGGAGTATCAAACACATGTATTATATAACAACATAAATCTCTCTCTCTCTCTCTCTCTGTGTGTGTGTGTGTGTGTGTGTGTGTGTGTTTGTGTGTGTGTGTGTGTGTGTGTGTGTGTGTGTGTGTGTGTGTGTGTGTGTGTGTGTGTGTGTGTATCATTGTAATGAATACAGCAGCAGCAGTGGACTTTCTAACAGAATCAATGTAACATGTTAAATACCAAACTATAAAAAGTTTCAAGTGAGCAGCAGTTAAACCCTTCAGCTCAGTTCCGTCTGCAGATTTAGCTCCTCTGTGCTCTGTTCAACAGCCCCAGCGTTGACCTTTGACCTCCCAGGTGACAGTGTATGGCTCTGGTAACAGCTCAAAGCTCTCACAAGCTCCACAGCAATACTTCAAACACTGACCCAAAAACACTTTCAGTTGGACTGCAGATCTCTACAGTATGGCACTACTGGAAGAAAACACTTTAACAATAAGACATCAGCTGTCTATTGAGTTGACTATTAGTATAAACATGACTGAACATGATTATTAAAACAGTTTTGGAAGACTCTTTTATTTCCACATGCTTTTGAATATACGATGTAGCAATCTACTATGTATTACCAGTAAAGTAGTCACTAGTTTAAATATGAATGCTTGAGTACTGTAGTTGTTATAACTCTTTTATAAATATTGATACATTTTTTATTTTAAATGCTGTATTTTTATATTTTTATACCAGGTAATTCATCAGTAATAATAATCCAATAGTTTACATTCATTTTGATATTGTAACTTGTTATTGTTCATTTTGAATGCAGGACCTTTACTATCACATGTCTTGTAATATGTCCTGTTAGTAAATAACAGTAATTTAATTTCTGCATAGTGCACTATGAGGGTCCATTCATGATTTATTATGACAACTTTCTAAAAACAATAAAAGTATATGGTATAGAAAAACAGATATATACAAACCTCATCTGCAGGTTTCTGGACAAAAGTCTGTTCAGAAACAGAACACATCCATTGACCTGAGATTTATGGAAGAGCAGTAAAGCAGAGACGTTTCCATAAATATAATATAATATAATATAATATAATAAATAAAAACACAACTTTAATTGTTGGAAGTGTAATGCTTCATACGTGTTCATTATTATGCTGCCTGTCAATTACAACTACACAGAAAGACTCATTTTTCATATTTTTCCTGCTGACTCGTTACTTTGGTAAAAGGTTATTCTACTAATTGATTTGAATAAATTACTTTATACTCACTTTATTTGTAGAACCTTATTAAGAAACTATGGGACCTGTAAAATAAAGTGCTACCTAAGTGATTGTAAAAGTTAAAATATTATGAATTAGTGTACACTACTATTCACACTGTAAACATACTGTAGTATACAAGCATAGTAATATGTATAATCCTGTCACTCCTACAATTGAGGGAACTTTTTTCACAGTTTTACAATTAAGAATGTACACATGGTATAGATGTATTTTAGATATATTCAACTCTACCACCTATTTAACAGCTTAATATTATTTTATTGACTTGATACTTAATAACTTTTGCTTAATTGTATTAGTCATGCTTATAAACCTGGTTAAATACAATGGATTTTTATATGCTATATATCTCTGATTGGTGTTGAGAGTACTTTTAATTTATATTCATAAGAGGTCAAACAGGGAATTTCTTGCTGCGTCTCAAATCATTTCTACATGGTGTTCTACATTTACCCCCCTGCTATGTCATTGGAGTGAAATTTACACCCTATAATACCCTCAGAAATGCCCACAATTGAATGATAAAAGCGTTGCCCATGGCATCGACAGTATTTCCTCCATTCACCACAAACACAGTTTCTACAGAACAGCATCGCTCTACATTTTTATAGATGTGAATTACTGTTGTGGGACTGATAGCTGTCAGTGATGACGGGAATGATGATGATACATTACTGCCTCAAATCTTTATTTACTGTTCACTGCATGGTGCTTATGAATGACTTTTTGGCAAATAAAAGGAATATTCTGTATATTTGTTCATGAGTAGTTCATATAATATATAAAACATGACATATTATCTGGTTTTGTGTGTGAAATATATGTTTAAAAAAATCCAAATATGTACAAAAATGGTTGTGGCTCCTGTTACAACTGAATAAAAGTGAACAATATCATAATTCCAAGCAGTGGAGATAGTAAAAGGTAAGAGGTCATAATAGTTTTGGCTCATCTTTAACAGTATTTGTGTGTATCTGTGTGTGTGTTTGTTTATGTGTGTGTGTGTGTGTGTGTGTGTGTGTGTGTGTGTGTGGATTTATCTCTCTTGTAGCAGCCTCTCAGAGCAGCGGAGGCATCTCCAAAACAATTTACAGCCGACACGTTTATAGTCTTCCGTCGTAAAAGAAGCAGACTGATCCTGATCCTCTCTCTCTCTCTCTCTCTCTCTCTCTCTCTCTCTCTCTCTCTCTCTCTCTCTCTCTCTCTCTCTCTCTCTCTCTCTCTCTCTCTCTCTCTCTCTCTCTCTCTCTCTCTCTCTGCTCCATTAAAAAACTCTGCTTCCATATTTTAGTGTGTTTTAAGCGGGGGCATATTTCTGAATGTTCCTGGCAGTTTGGACCCCTGGGGCCTTTAGGGCTCCCAAAATATTTGAAGAGGCATAAAAATCGCATGCGTCCATAATGTAAACCAATACAGAATATGGCTAATACCATTAAGATGAATCATACACACGCCTATAATACAAGCCATTATAGAGCGTGGTCAGATAAATAATAACTAGAAGGATTGGACTGGTATGGGCTCAGAGATTGCTTCCACTGATGCTTATGAGTATTTTCTTTTCAAAATATTAAGTGTTTGATACAGAATTTAGACTTTTTTTACAATGGATAATCATCTTCTGTCAGAGAACGCGAGAGAAGTAGAAAGGAGAGAGGAAACGTGCATTTATAGCATAAAAACAACAATATCCTCACATCACATCAATCAAAAAGTGAGTGCTAATGATCAGTTACTTCATAAAATGCATGCTCTACTCTGCATACACTAGTCAGAATCTAGAAACCTGATATACCCCAGTTTTTCAAGACAGGTAGTTTTGCTATAACTGATAAGAAATCAATTCATACTTTGGCCCAAAGATAACACATTCAATAGATAAGGGCTTTTCTGAGACATGAGAGGAGAAGAAATGGTGAAAAAAGACACATGGAGGACAGTAGAGAAGGAGGATGAGAGTAGTTATGTACTGTATGTATAGTACATGTGTGTGTTTGTGTGTGTGTGTGTGTCTGATAACTTTTGACCTTTGACCCTCTTATAATCCACCCACCTACACGCTGTCGTAGATGTACACACACACACACACACACACACACACACACACACAGCAGACAGACAGACAGAGTGTGTGAGAGGGATGGAGACAGCGGCGTCCTCCTGTCTAAGTCTATCTCTCTCTATCACTCCCTCTCTCTCCGTCACACACACTCTATCATTGCTCTTTCTCTCTCTCCTCCTGGTTTGCCCCCCTCTCTTTCTCTCTCTCTTTCTCAGGGTCGTGCAGCTAAAGTTCACACTGAGGTCACATGACTGTTTTAGTTGTATCATACCTGCTATTACTTAATAAGGTCACGCTCCACTGATGTGCACATGATCGTTTATCAATTTTTATATTAATAAGCCATGATAATCTTTGTACTTTTTAATTTCAAATCTTTGTATAATAATCTTCTTCTTTTTTTTTTTTTACTTTTATTACATCATTACATCCCCACTTAAATTTAACAACATGAGAGAAAAGACAGTTATGAGATTGATGATACGCGCTTAAAAATGATGTGATGATCCTGGAAAAACCAATCCACGTTTTGTGTGTTGTATTGTTTTTGGCATATTTAATTAAAAATGCTTGATAAAAAATGATATTGTAAATTGTAAATTGTAATTGTAAAGTGCTTATTATTGTATCAGCAGAGATAATTTCTCCTATGAAGCATTTTTCTGACTGTTGAATAAACAGTTATTGAATGATTATGCTTTCAGTGATTTTGTATGTCACAAAACTTGAACTATGTAAAGAGATAATTCTAAATTAGTTTATTCCTCCTCCAAGACCTCAAACACCTCAGTCAGCATGTCCATGTGGGCCCCATAAGGGTTTAATTTGGGCTGCAATATGGGTCCCAAGTGGGCTTGTCTGCAGTTTCCATGGTGGCCCCACCTGTGTTTTCCCATATGGGCTTTAAGTGGGTTCTGACTGGTTCTCAGGTGGGGCCCATCTGGGTGAGTTACACATATGTGGCTTATTTTCTGAAACAATATGGGGCCCATACAATTTGCCCTGTTTATGCACATCCCTGATTAGCCCACTTACATCCCTTATGGGGCTCATACAGTCAACCCACATGGGCCTTCACATGTGGGGTCTATGTTACTGAAACCATGTGGGACCTGCGCAATTTGCCCAGTTCAAGTGGCTATGACAAGATAAAGTTTAACACAGTAAATTATAAATGTTGTTTGTTATTAGGCTGAGCTTAACAAAGCCTGTACCTAGACCTTGTTACTGTACATTCATGAATGTCTGATGTCAATCTTGTAATATTAATGAAAAAAACAAAATTTTAAGCCAAGAGTTACAGTTAATGGTCGGCGCCATCTTTTCCATTTGGAGCCACCAACCTTCTAAATAAGCAGTGCATGGTGTTGTTCTTTTCTGTTTGTAAATAAAAACGAGCTCTTCAATTTCATAAGTCTGCTGAAGCCTAATTTCTGGCACGAATAAGATATGATATAGATTTAAGCTCCACGACAACCTCAGACTGAAGCTAATACTAGTTTACTGGGAACAATGAGTGCTCCACAATTGGGCTAACATTAGCTACTTTATCTAAATTCTTCTAGGTTCTAACAGGGCAGGTATCAAAATCAAGTAAGATGAAATTTTGTGAAATATTGCAACAATACCTTTGAATCAGTGTGAGTCCCAGAGCCAAGGAGAGCAGTAGGTGAACCAAATGTCAATCACAGCTGTCAATTAATGCCCACATGGCAGACATCAAAGCTAGTATAAGTCCTCAAGTCTTATAGATGGGGTAAGAATTTCCTAAATGATACAAGTACACTTAGATTTATAGGGCTTGAATTTAATGTTTAAATTAACCCATAATCACTTAATGAAAAAAATGTTGACTTAT
The DNA here is from genome assembly GCF_027409825.1 of Scomber japonicus. Taxonomy (NCBI): domain Eukaryota; kingdom Metazoa; phylum Chordata; class Actinopteri; order Scombriformes; family Scombridae; genus Scomber; species Scomber japonicus. Next base: position 5,107,022 of record NC_070595.1, on the reverse strand, counting down.
TATTTCTAGAGAGAAGTTGACACATTTTTTCAATGGGAGTCAGCTGGAATCAGTGGCACTGCACGTTAAGGCACCTCCACTCCAGCCTCAAGCTGTGGCAGTCGCCTCTTAAGAACTCCTCCAACACCTGGAAACTCACTTTGATATATACATTCAGCGGAGTTCCATTGTAACAGTATACCCAAATGTGATTCCAACACCATGGGTGCTAATGTGCTGCTATAAAAGCCTCAGCTCTCCTGGTTCCATACTTTCCACCAGATGTTGGATCCTGGCTGAAAGTTTTTTGCTCCCATTCAGCTTCAAGAGCATTACACTGATGTTAGTTGATAAAGCCTGGCTTACCTTCTGAGTTCCAGTTCGTCCCAAAGGTGTTAGATGGGGTTGAGTTTAGGACTTTGTGCAGGCCAGTCAAGTTCTTTCACTGGGAAAACCATTATTTTATGGAGCTGGCTTTGTGTATGGAGGCTTTAGAACTAAGGAGCTCAAAATATAAGTATGTGGACAGTGGTAGAACCCACGATAACATCTAATATGTACACACATGCACATATATAGAGAATTAGATCTACTTTATCTTTGGAAAAAGAGAGAGACATGGTGATAGAGAGACAGGAAGGTGAGTGAGACAGGCAGTTATGAGGTTACTTAGTGTTTGAGTTCAATACTGACCCAATACACTGTTACCAGCCTGGCGTCACCACCACTATATATATGTGTGTGTGTGAATGTCTGGCGTCGCTCAAAAAAGCCACTTGTCTAAAACACAATGTCTGATGTGTGTGTGTCTGTGTGTGTGTGTGTGAGTGTGTGTGTCTGATTGATTTAGGTGGAGCCTTGGAGGTAGAGACACAGAGTTGTTACATTTCAGCCAAACTGCAAAATCAATGCAAAGTGGATCTGAATGAAAGGAGTACACACTGCTTTCAACCAATATCTGTGCATGAGTGTGTGAGTGTGTGTGTGTGTGTGTGTGTGTGTGTGTGTGTGTGTGTGTGTGTGTGTGTGTGTGTGTGTGTGTGTGTGTGTGTGTGTCTGTGTGCGTCTCTGAGACTCAGCTAGTAACCCACGGCGACAGAGCGCTGTCGGCCATTACAGCTCCAGCGTCTCCGCAGCGACCATTAACGATAATGTTGTTGTTACCGTGGCTACAAATACACTCGTTCCACTCCATTTGCATTTGGAGAGAGAGGGATTAAGGAAGAAGCAACGTACCAGATGAGAGAGGAAAGAAGACAGAAAGCAGGAAGGAAACAATACTTTTTTTTTCTTCTTCTCTCTTTATGTTCTTTATCTCAGCCCCCACCATCTGCCTCTTTGCTTTAATCTCTGTGTGATTCATAACATTTACATAATCCAGCCTGAAGATGGGAAGACTTTCAGTATCATCAGCAGTACAGTTATACAGACCAGTCATCACCCTTAAGTGGCCAACAATCATTATGAGTCAATTTGATACTGGTCATACTGATACATTGATGCACTTTGTTGATATTTCCATGACTGAACAGCACCAACTGTCATTAGTATAGTAGGTACATCTACATAAGGAGGAAGGATAGACAAACTGTAAGAGAAGACAAGTGCTGGCATGTGACAATCTTTCATGTTGTCTCTACAGATTCTACAGATGTTTTAAAAACTACAATAAAGGCAACTACTATGACTACTACCTTATTTCGGACACATCCACAGGTCCATGTAAATAAAAATAAACATAAGACATAATAGAATAATTCAAATTAAATTACAGTACAAGAACAAAACAGTACAGTTATATGGATCAATGACAAATAAGGGTTGGCAAGATGAGCAATTCAAAAATATGTTTAAAAAAATAGTTTTGTTAAAATTTTTGGTTGCTTTTATATCATTTGAAATTACATTTGTACCATATTTTTTTTACCAAAAGTAAGACTGAATGCTCCTGAAAATGTCAAATGGTGTAACCACAAAAGAATGATAAATATTCAATAGTATAATTAAAATGACTAAATAAATTTAAAACTTAATTTAAAAAAAATGTAAATGCTTCCTGATCTCCATGATTCTCCAGATTAAATGTAATATTTTGAACAATTGTATTCCATTACCTTTATTTAATATAAAAAGTTATAATGTAAGATCATGCCAAACTAGTTGATATGATGTTTTATTGAGAATTTAGTGTTTTTAAGCAAGTTGAATTATTTGGTACAAGTTTTTATGGTTACACCACTTAGACATTTTTGCCATAATCCTCTAATATATTCTCTCACAATGGATTAAAAGCAGACATTTGATGCTGGGTCCACAAAAAAATAATGTTTGCAAGTTATTCATATGTTTATTTTCACATTTTAACCCTTTAAATGTGACTAAACCACATGGACACAAAATAAAACATTTTTGACCCATATACAGGGTTATGGTTAAAACACATACAGACATATGTTCCAATGCTTCCAAAACCAAGAGGAGTATCTTATTATGCAGGCTGAGTTAATGCCATTATGACATACATTTGAACGTGTATGTTATGTGACAGGACACAAACTGATCTTCACAACTTGTTTTAGGCTTTGTTACTGTACATAAAGGCCACACCATTTCCTGTCCTGACGCCCAACATTGACGTTGGATTGGATTGTGAACATTCCAATATGAATGTTAGTCTAATGAGTTAATGCATGTCTATGTATCCTGTGATAGGAGGGGCTTCTAATTGTGTAAACGGCCATCCAATACCCAGTTTCCTCTGGAACTTCATATATTTACTTCCTAGTCTTTAGTTCATGTCTCTGCTCTGGTGGGAGTACTTTCTCATGGCTGAAAAACTGTTGGTGGTGGCAAGGCTGCATTAGTACCCTCAGGGGCCCCCTGGCACTGTAGCTCATGTCTCCCAAACAGATTTTTATTTATTATCGGATAACGCTGCTGTTGGGTGGAAACCTTGTAACTCCACATTTTGTTTTGGACAAACTAGGTTTCTGACAGTGACCATAATTAACAACATCAAGAGAGTAGGTCAAGCCTTGTGTTGTATTTCTGCAGAGCCCGACAGAAAAGAAAAAACGCACACATATTTTTTTCTTTCATCATTAAGGGCCCCTTTCTGCTCAAAGGCCCCTGGCTGCTGTATGGTAGATACAGCTCTGAACATTTCTGATCCTCCACATTAAATGACTACTATATTTTGGACATGTACCACATACAAATGTTAGTGTGTGTTATCAACAGGACAGCTTAATTTATCTGCACCTTCTAAAATGATTACACACCTTTATCACCATGGTTACAATAAAAAATATGTTGACTTGCAGTTGGAAATGGGCAATGAACAACAATCTCCAGTGTTCAAATCTGATGTTCATACAACCATTTATCCACCTCAACCAAGATGAGGACAATATCAATATATAAGACTCAATGATGTATTTTTGTGTCCATGTGGTTTAGTCAAATTTAAAGGGGTTCAAATGTGAAAATAAACGTATGAATAACTCACACATGCTTTTTTTTTGGACCCAGAATAAAATTTCTGCTTTTAATCCATTTTGAGAGAATATATTAGACGATTATGGCAAAAATGTCTAAGTGGTGTAACCATAAAAACTTCGTACCAAATAATTCAACTTGCTTAAAAACACTAAATTCTCATTAAAACACCATATCCACTAGTGTGGCATCATCTTACATTATAACTTTTTGTATTAAATAAAGGTAATGGAATACAATTGTTCTAAATATTACATTTAATCTGGAGAATCATGACAATCAGGAACCATTAACTATTTTTTTTAAATAAGAAATTATTTGTATTAGTATAAGTTCACTTAAATACACTGTAGATGGATAAAATATTTAATATTCATCATTATTGGTGGGTTATTGTGGTTACACCATTTGACATTTTCAGAAGCATTCAGTCCTACTTTTGGCAAAAAATGGTGTAAATAACATTTCAAATGACATAAAACCAACAAAATATACAAAATATACAACATTTTAACAAACCTGATGCTGCTTTAAAACTCTTGCCAACCCTTATTTGTCACTGACCCATACAGTATATGTATAAAATAACATTTTAACATTTTCTCTTTTGTCCCCATTATAGTGACCACGACTGCTCACAATGTTAACATATTATATGGTTATTTGGGGATCTTGCATAAATGAATTATCTTGTGTTCCTGGAAGGACTGTCTCCCTAACACAATGTGTGGCTTTGCAGATTTCTGATACAAATAACAACTTTGAGGTTAGAGCCAAAACGCCACACAGGACCAAAGCAGTAAAAGCAGATGATCGCGCTGGTTCTTCCCATTGAAAATGAGTTTTTCCTTGCTGCTGTCGCCAAGTGCCAATATGGGAATGTTTGGTCTTTTTAAATTAAATTAAAAAGGACAGTCTAGACCTGCTCTATGTGAAAAGTGACTTGAGATGACTTTTGGTGGGATTTTGTGCTCTGCACGGCACTGTTAAACCTGCATTCAGATTTTTTCTTTTTGTTGTTGATTTTATGTTTCTATAAGTACAACATTGACATAATATAATGTTGAAAATATGAGCAATGAGCCTGAACCAGAACAGTAAAGTTGTAGGCAGAACAATATAGAGTTGGCGGTAACTCTATTCAAGTTTGCTACAAGTGATCCCTTTCACATTATATATACATGTTTTATCATTGTTGATATAAATACTGATTAGTGCAGCTTTTGAGAAAGAAGTCAAGAGTTAAAAGTTGAAGTTTGAAGAGATTAACCAGCTGCTAAACTTCATCATCTGACATCTACACTTCCCATCCATTCTCAAGACCATCCATCTACCTTCCTATCACTAAGACTGCCCCCCCCCCCCCCCCCCCACTATGATACTTCCAGGTCAGTTTACTGAATCAGGAAACTTTCTAATCAAAAAAGACTTTCTCCTTGTCAGTGTGTTTCCTGCTCACATGTGCCTATAAGTGTTGTGGGAGAGTTATTTATCGCTTTGGGGGCAACGGCAGCCGATTGATGGAGGAAGTGCGGTTGTTGCTCAGGAAGACAGACGCTGATTAGGAAGGTGACTGAATGATTAGGGAACACACACACAAACACACACACACACATACACAGAAACCAAAAAAAAAAGTTTCATCCATCCTGCTCTCGCATTAACACATCGTTTCTACGGCTCCACAGAGAGCGTACAGTGGGGCGATAACACTTGGGATAATGCTCTTTTAAAAGGCAATAACAACCACAATAATCACCTTCTTCCATCTTTATTCGTCTCCATCTTGTTAAAAATCTCCCCTCTCTGTCTGTTTTCACGCTGGAAGTTGCCGTTTTGAATTTCCTCACAAAGCCATAAAAGGTTACCGATCGCTCGCAGCTTCTGCTACATTTAAAAAGCAGTAATGTCGGGCGGCGGTAATTACTTTCCTGCCTCCATGCCCGTCTCCAACGCAGTCTCGTGCCTCTCTAATCGCCTCCTTCACCTCCTCTGCTTTCGTGTGTTCGTTTTGGAAGTTGTTAAAATAAAAAGGGGCCACGTGTGTAAGTTCTTTTACCGGCGATTAAAAAGCAGTAAAGGCAACAATAATTACTGTTCCGCATCTCTATAAAATCTCAATGCACTCACAACCAAAGGTCTTCATTTCTTCAACTGGTTGTTTAGAGGATGCTTTAAAAGCTGTAAAGACGACATCGTGTGCATTAACAGCAACTCCTCGTCTTCATCTTCTGTCTCTTTCTGGTTAAATGTTTTTATTGCCTCTCGCATGTTTTAACTGAGCTCTGCTGGAAGTGTTGAAAGTCATAAATTGTCAGTTTACTTAGAGGTTACTGTAGACATTAACCCATTTTTGGTATTTCATTTTTTTGATTTTCTTGAAAATTTTGGGCCGTGTTCATGCATATGACATCAAATTCTCCAAGGATATTCTCAACCAATCACTTATAATGGGTCTATAATACACTGTATAGACAAAATTGTTCCACAAACTCCTTTTTTTTGATCCCTCTGCCAAAATATGACTCTTTCAAGCATTCCTGCGTTCTGGGTGTTTGTCATTTTGGATCCCATTGCTTCAAGATTGTAGTTTTTTTTTAGCATTTTACTGTATTTTGCCTATAATACAATGCAGTGTTACCTACTGTAATCATGCTTGTCTGGAATTATTATGAAGCACAGTAGACCAATGAAACATGTGGTTGCATCCAAAATGACCTGGATGTGTTGGTATGGGTGTCAGAGTGTGGTGTGTATGTGTGTATTGAAAAATATGTGTGTGTGTGTGTGTGTGTGTGTGTGTGTGTGTGTGTGTGTGTGTGTGTGTGTGTGTGTGTGTGTGTGTGTGTGTGTGTGTGTGTGTATGTGTGTGTGTGTGTATGTAAATGTGTGCATGTGCAGCTACAAATGGAGGCTTTATATTATCTTGCAGGTCTGCATTTATAGCATTATGTGGCACAAGGGTTAAAAAAGGGGTAAATTGACAATTAGATATAGAAAATGTATTAGATATATAATTAGATTATTAAAACATTTGCTATAGAAATAGAACAAAGAGTAGTGAAAGAAAAAAGTGAAATAGCTTTGATAAAAATGGCCTTGTAACTCAGAATATTTTGCTGTAATTTATTCCAAAGTGAGAAAAGGCTGTTTCCTTAGTTTAGAATGCACCACACTCATCTTCTCTGTGCAGTTTCATCATCAGCTGTTGTAGAGTAGGAGGTTCAGAAAAGGTTGATTACCATCATGGGCATCGGTCTGGATGTGTGGAAAGGAAAGCCATAAAACATGAAATCAGAATTTGTATTGGTGCAGCAATAAATGGAGGGGAAAGAAAAAAGAAAGACACACATGGGACACAAGTCTGAAAGAAACAAATATGAGATTAAATTCATACAAGAAAGCAAATTATCCCCGTGTGTTATAAATAAGGTTATTGCTTTTTTCAATGTAACTAAATGTACATAGAATGAGATGTGAACTAAAGAATATGTAAACTAAAGAGGAAAAAACCTGTGACCTAATAATGAGTGAGTGAGTGCAGCCTTTAAGTGAGGCTTGAGTTAACCAGGTGAACTTAGTCACGATAATTAGGGTGACAGAGGGTGAACTAAACAGCCAATTAGCGAGAAGGAAAGGAGAAAAAAAGTGAGGTAAGTGAAGAAAAGGAAGTGGAATAAAAAAATAAAATAGTAATTGGATAAGTTTTCCATCTTTTTTTAAATAAACCTGCATTATCTTTGTATTTGAATTAAAAAATGTATTTTTTTCTAATTTCAAGATGACAGATTTATTTGTGTTTTTGTGTGTATACATGTCTTATTATGAATCATTCTAAGTTGCGACAATGTCTGAAGAAAGTCAAAGCTCCTGCAATACTTATTACTACTTAGTATAGAGCAACTTTATTAATAGACCAACGCATTTTGGCTTGGGTTGGGTATATGGTCACGTGACTTCAGGCCAATCATTGTCCCAGACAGGTGGGGAGGCAACGGGAGTATCCAATCATTGACATAGGTGACACCATGTTTTGTCCATGAACCAGAAAAATACAGCCTAACATCTATGTATGCATAGATATATATTCACATACATATGTACACATATATATATACATACATGAAAATACCTTCATACAGTATACAATCATATACACTTATTCTAACTGTGGAAACACTAAAGAATCAACAGAACAGTATAAAGTAATACATCATGAAAAACATCACCAAATCACAAAAACAAGAGATATTTGAAAAAGTTGTGATGATACACAATTTAAAAAGTTACTTGAGCTTAGAGTAAATTATCATGAAGCCAAAACATTCGACATTAAGATTAACGACTTTACACAAGAGACAACTTTTTTTTCTTTCCTCTTTACAGTGTAGTTTGAAGTTACACCACAAACAAGCAGCAGAAATGGAACACTGACTTCTTCTCATTTACCTCATTTTTTTCTTTGCTCCTCACACTGCACTGCAGGCGACCTGGGAATTGATCTGCTCTGCCATCTTGAAGGATATCTCAATTCACTTACTGTACAGTAGGTTTCTGAAGAGGAGAGAGGCCAATGAGAGACCAATCCCTCACACATGTTTTTTATCAGAGCGACACACCCTTTTATTGGGAATCTGTTAGTGATTGGACGCTGGAGCCATCTCATTACCACAATACTGCAGTTTTATAATGGTACAAATAACAGAGACAACTTACCTATTGTCAAATTAAGATAGTATTTGTGTTATGATTCATCTTAAAAAACAGTGGATTTGTTTCAACTGTACATCACATAAACAAAGGAAGCATAATTGTTCATTAGATTTTTTTTTTCATGATTTCTTTGTTTCTTCCCTTCATAAGACATAATATTATAAGCAGCAAGAAAATGAGTCTGATGCCATCAAGGTAGGAGTTAGAGGTCCCACTCTTATTTAATAATAGGCCCTACAGCCTATCCAGACAGGACCATATTTCTTCTTCTTCTTCTTCTGTATAGGACATTTTCCACAAAATACTCAAACAAACAAGTAAACAAATAAAAGTGAGTTCTAATAACACTTTGTAAATAAAGGCCTCTCTCTAACAGAAACCTGCTTTCAATAAAGGCCTGGTACTCTCTGCAGGTCCTGGTCACCTTTGGAGAAATACAATCATTTAGTTTACTTGGTTAACATGTAAACTGTTCCTCAGCTAAATAGATGTATTTATTTACTTGTAATGTATGTGAAGTGACTTCAGGAAATTAATCTATCTTCATTGTGTTCTTTAGCATTCACGATAATTCAAATTGTGGTTGATTTTATAAAACCCGGAATTTATTTCACCATTTTTTCTTACTTTGGACAATAATCATTAATATCATCTGTATAATAAAGAACTATTTTGCTTCATTCTCTGGTCTCTCATAATTGAAATATAAGATGGAATGGAAACTTACAAGTCCTTTTAATTAAATGACCAAATATGTTGTTTGACCATGTGACTCCAGGAAAACACATAGGGTGTTCTCTAATCTAATGCTCTTATCAGCAATAGTTAGCAGGATTACATCATGGTTATGGTTTTTTTCTTTTTTTTAACTCACAACTTGTGGTTGTAAATATGACATAAACAGTGGTCTCCTGTTATGCCATCCACCCAACCAACCCACCACCTCCATATGAGGAAACTTACATATACATCAATTGAACTGCACCTGTCACTCAAACGGTAGGCTACTATAGGTACTACAACTATTATGTCGTTTCTCTTGGGAGGACAAGCTCATAGCTGATGAAGACAGAGTCATGAAAAGCCATGTTTAAATCAAAGTAGTTAACAAATAGTCTCCAACCATTTAATGTGCGTACACATGTTAAACAATGTTGAGGAATGAGACTGAGCTGTGTGAGAAGTATCTGTCAAAACTTGAGCTTGACTTTAGAGTCTTGTTTTATTGAGATGTCTGTCTCGGGTCTCCAGTCTGATACCATTACCCAGCTCAGCAAAATGAACCGATGACTCAACCAATTCAATCAGGACTTTTGGACCACAGGAACACTTATTCCTGAAGTAAGAGTTCGACAGCGTGCTGCACTGTGTCTGCTGAGTCATACAGCCAGCGTTGAATGCTTTGGCTAAATGACGGTCCATCACTCAAGCCATACTGAGAGAAAAATAGTTCTTAAATATGATAAGAAAGTACAGACTGTGTGCTTACAGCCAAGCAAATAGGCTAATACAAGAAAACATGGCTCCCAAAGGAGGAGTTACTGAGCCAATGTAGAATATAAGCTCCTAAAACTCACAAACAACAATTTAATAATCATTCAGAAAAGGAAAAAAATAAAGAAAAGACTGTAGGAGGTCAAACAAAGTTGTATTCTTTGCATGCAGGTGCGACAAAACTGCAGTAACTTCCTGAAGTCTCGCCCGTCGCCTGGCAACCCCGGCGGCGAGACTCCAGGAAGTGACTCCACCCTGCGGAAGATTAGTCCTGTTATTCGTACAGATCAATCAAATGAGAGGTAACATGTTAATTAGTGAGCTTGAGAGGTGCTGGCAGGTGATACAAATCATCTATAACTCTTGACAAGAAAGAGAATAAGTGTAAACTATTCCTGTAAAGTTCATATGAGTGTGCTCTCATTAGACTCCACTCTGTAAATCCCTCCACCTGGACTCGCTCTGTGTGTGTGTGTGCTCGAGTGTGTTTGTGTGTCTGAGTGTGTGTGTACGTGTGCTGTAAATCTCTCTGCGGTGAATTTACAGCCCTCCATTCACACATTTAGCCCCGCTACCGTAGAGCGCACGGGCCGCCTCACAGCTGTCCGAGAGTGCGTGTACGCGCGCGTGCACCTCAAGGTGAAACTCAGCGTGGTGCTCCGCGTGACGATTAAATCACTGGGTTTCCATGGAAACAACACGGGAGAGCGCAAGAGAGACAGGGAAGAGTGAGAGAAGTTCAGTTCAGTTTAGACTCTGGGTTTAATAACAAAGGAAACAATAGCTCATAAATATCTCTGAGTGTGCGTGTGTTTATGCAAAGTGCGTTTGAGAATGGTGGAAGCGTGAAGTCGCAAGCTGCCTGTCGTAGTGCATGTGTATGTGTGTGCGTGTGTGTATTGTAAGAGCAGATGTTGGACCTCTTAGACAAATGATTCCACAGAGAGTGAGAGACGGATTCAAATGAAGAGAGAACAAAGAGAGACATGAAAACTCTCTCTCACATTCAAATTTGCTTTATTAAAACAAAGACAAATAGACACTGAATGACACAGACATAGACATTACTACATATCGTACTATTATGAACATTTTTATTAAAACTCTGACAACAGCGATCCAAATATATATTTGGCTTTAAAATGATATTTGGTAGCGTAGCGCTGTGTAAAAAGTGAGTCACAGAAGAGATTAATATCTGTTTTTGGTTTAAAGCTTGGGTTTAAGTTAGATGTCAGTGTCAGTAGCTGGAAACATTTCATCAGTGCAAACTGTAAGAGAGAAGTCCATAAAGAAGAAACAGTTTCCTGTGTTTTGTTGGTTTTCTCCTGGCCTGTGACATGTCCGGACTGATTTTGTTACTTCAATAAAATTAAGTCTATTAAATCTATTTTTAATTTATTTATTGGGTATAAAAGGGCAGTCTTGTTATACATCCATATGAGTACTATACGGAGCCTCATATCCCTTTGGTACATACTTTTTTCCCCCCGCTCTTCATGTCCCCTTGGGGCCTCTGCAGTACTCTGACCCCTGCTGTATAATGTTCTTTACAGCTTTAGTTCAAGTTCAGGTTCGAGCACTTTATTGTCATTGTATAGCTCCACGGAATTACCTTTGTTACAAACCCAGAAGTGCATTTAAAATCCAATACAAATAGATACATAAGTAGATACAGTATAAATACAGAATAGAGCTAAACAGCAGAATAGTCATACAAAATAGTTTACAACATTAAGTATAACAGTGTATTGCACATATATTAAACAGTTAAAAAAGGAGCTTTCTAAGGTTTGAGAAGGTAAGCCTGATGATGTCACCATTATTTCTGTGTGAGATGTAAACTACAAACAGAAAGCTGCATTAGGAGCTATATTTTGGGTGCCTCTGTTTTAAAAGTAAAGGTCTCATACACTTTTTAATTTTTTTTACCACTGACAATATGGATCAATATGAAACATGGCTGGATCTAACAGACGGGCAATCTGGCAATCTGGGGCCCTTGAGCAGAAAGAGGTCCTCAATGATGGGAGAAAAAAAAAAGTGTGTCAGTTACAAGGTTTCCACCTGACAGCAACATTATCCAATCAAAATGAAATAATCGTTGTTTCCAAGAAAGTTTAGTCTCATGATTGACATTTTTATTAACCAATCATCACAGGTGGGCAAATGATGATTGGTTAGCAGGCCACAATGCACTGTGGGTAGGTTTCTATCAATGAGTGTGTGGGGGAAATGATCATCTAGCAGAGAATGGACAGCACTGTTGGTGGTGACCAAAGCACAGCAAAGTAATGGCCTTTTTGAAAAGGCAAAAAATGAAGTACAAGGTTGGAAGTAAATTGATTTTGGAGGGCGGGTTGGGTGCATGAGTTTCAGTGCACAGGGCCCCTGGGGGTACTAATCCACCCCTTGCTCGCCCTGTTACATCTTTAGTACAAAAGATGAACAATTGCAGCTGGTTCTTTGATTAAATGTCAAAGGTACAACACTGTATACATAAAACATTGAAATTCACACATCAGTTTTTTTCACTTCAAATTAATCGATCTAGGATAAAAAAGTTCTTGGACAGAGATGGTTTTAATTTAAGAGGAATGTTTACATTAAAAAACATTACATTCATCTCAATTTGAATTTTATGGGGTAAATTAGTAGAATGGTTTGGATACGGAAGTCAAACAAAGTCCAAATATAATTTAACTAATCAAAAAAAAAATCATTCATTGAGAGTTTGCAGTATACATGTACCATTCATTTATGTGTTACTCTTGTTTTGCTTTTGTGTTGTTACGTGTTCAGAATAAACGCACATATACAGAAGAGGTTAACTACAACTTCCAAGATGCAATTCGCCAAGAAACATCCATTCACTCAGAATTCTGTCTGTGTGCAGTGAATGACAGGTGGATGATTAATATGGAGAGATGGGGATGACTTCTACATTACATTCTGGATCAGTGTTGGATGAATTAAGCATGTATGATGCCACGCTGTGTTCTCAACTGCAAAGTGACATTAAGGATATAAAAAAATACATATAGATTAGGGCAAAAACACTCCAGAACTAGCGGCACTTCCCATTTTGCATTATGTTGCATTATGCTAATAGGATCCAGCATCTTTTGGAGCTTAACATATATTATTCAATTCAGTCCAGTTCAGCACTACTTATTTATGCCTGCAAAAGCTTTTAGGGACTAGAATTCAGGATATCTCATGTTGTGCTCTTCTAACTATAAGTCTTCTAACTACAGTATATGGGAATGCATTAGAAAATCTATTGATTTCCCCTTGAAAGACGGGTTCACTATTTTTCTAGCAGTCAGGTGTCCATATAAACAGTAAATAGGTTTTCCTCTCTGTGATCATTCCTCCTGTTCATACTGACTATTAAAAGATCTCCTTCAAATGTGCTTTCAATGGAAGTGATGGAGGACTAAATCCACAGTGTGTCCACACAGTCATTTAAAAGTCTCTGATCAGCTTCTATTGAGCTTCATCAGTGTGAGTTAGTCATATCAAGTGATATCTGACACATTTACAGTCTTTTTCGCATCAAATTCCCTCTTAGTGTTTTCCCTGTTGAGCTGTGGTGGAAGTATAGTAACAGAAGACATAGAAGACTTGATTTGACTCATTTGGATGGCTGATGTCATTTAAAAATGTTTGACTGGTAATGTTTCAGTGATTTTTATCTGCAGAGATGCTCATCGGCTCTCTGAAGGTAGAACATCACTGAGGTACCTGCAGGATTCAGGAGTGAAGATCAGTTTTAGCTTCAGATCAACTTTTAAATACATTTTTACACAGAAGGAAGACTGTGGATTTAGTCTTCCATCACTTTCATTGTTATTATTTCATTATGAAGGAATCTTCTTATGGTCAGTATGAACAGGAGTAATCATTACACCAAGAAAAACTGGTCCCTGACTGTTGTTTTAAGACAGACTGCGTGTTTTATTAGAATGTCTGAATCAAAGTTTAAAATATCTGCATCATATGGCTCCTACAAAAGAAATAAAGACAGAATAAAATGTGTAGCACCAACACAAACGAACATCCAAAAACAAACAAACAAACAAAATTGTCATCCTCAGCCTCTAACCTCACAGTAACCTCTGACTCCACTCATAACCTTAAATTCACCCCAACTAGGCAGCTGAGGTGGGGATGGGGTGGTGGTGGGGGGTAGACTTACATGTCGCTGAGGTCACGGAGGGGTCATGCTCTACCTGTCGCCATGACGACGGCCGCTGGAGGAGACAGGAAGTATACAACGGGGTCTGATCAGCCGGATCACTCTCATTGTGACATCAATTGAGCGACTTTAAAAAAGGGAAGAGAGGGAAAGAAAAAGAAAGAAAGAAAGAGAGAAGAAGAATCGTACTGTATTTAACATATGTGATTAAACATCCTGTTCCTGGTCCCACTTTCTCGTCCCTCGCTGGTTTCTCTCACTCTTTGCCCTCCTGACCTCTTCACATCATCTTGCCCTCACTTCCAGGGTCAGACAGAGGGCATGCTGCATGAGAGTGTGTTGGTGTGTGTGTGTGTGTGTGTGTGTGTGTGTGTGTGCTGCCTTGTGAGCAAAGGATGTTTCTGTTTATTCAGTAACTCTCTGTGCATGAGGTGGAAACGTTTTAAGCACAAAAGGAAGCAAAGTCATTAAAGGTGACAGTTGGGACGAGAGTTTCACTTCCAACAGGAGTCAGCTCACAAATGAATTAAACATGAACATGAAAAACTTACAAAATAAAAAGTACAAAACAACTTCAAACCTTTATTTAAAGGTGTCCGTTGGATCAACTCCTGCCAAAATCTCAACAACAACAATAACAACAAATAATAAACCAATAATAAGTTCATCTGTAAGTGTGCAGTATTTTTCATCATTTTACACCTTTGTAAAAGAAATTTTTTTATCACCATAGTAACAATGCGTTTGGTTCATTGTCATCTCCACATGTTGTATCCTAATCAATAAAATCCCACCTACAGTACCTCTGATTATTTAAAGGATCTGATGACATAAGGATCAGTGAAAAATAAGGGTTGATGATCAATTCCAAAAATATGTTAAAAAACACTTTTAAAAGCAGCATCAGGTTTGTTAAAATGTACATTTAGTATTTTTGTTGGTTTTATGTCATTTGAAATGGCATTTGTACCATAGACTGAATGCTCCTGAAAATGTCAAATGGTGTAACCACAAAAGAATGATAAATATTAAATATTGTATCCATCTACAGTGTATTTAAGTGGACTTATACTAATAATGACTTCATTAAAAAAAAACCTGAATTGGTTCCTGATTGACTTGATTCCCCAGATTAAATTTAATATTTAGAACAATTGTATTCCAAGTTATTCACATGTTTATTTCCACATTTTAACCCCTTTAAATTTGACTAAACCACATTGACACAAAAAACATCATTGACTCATATACATATTAACTTTTTCCAAGTAAATATATATTTTATCCCCAGACTTGCTCTTTTACTTCCAGGTAGTTATTATGAATAAATAAACAGTTTACTCACTATCAATCCAGTATATTACACAATTAACATATATTTTACATTAATAATTACACTAACCCTAACATAGGTATACCAACAACAACTTCCCTGTAAATGTATTCATTGTTGTTAGATAGATTTTATATCATTCATCATTATTTTTATAGGAGGACAATCTCTAAAGATCACTGATGTGTATTATGCAGAAAACATATTTTAATGCAGTCAATCCCTAATGTATTTGTATTCTCTCAAAACTCAAAATATATGTATGTTTAATATCTACAAACACTGGCTCTAAGTTAAATGTGTCATATATAAAGTATGTAAATACAGGTTTTATCCAAGTAATCATTCATTCGTTCGTCTCAGAATACTCCATAAATGTTATTTAAGAACATATATTGTATATTCATGTACAGTAATACATTCAATGAGCATGAATTCCTCTGATCACATCTGACTGTTCTGTGTGTCTGACTTCTTGACCTCCTTACCTCTTGACCTTTGACCCCATGCCCCTGTCTTGCTGTCTCACTCTGACATCAGTGTGTCTAATTTAGTTCCAGATCTGCCTCTGCACTGCATCGCTCACACTGTACACCATACTGACGACGACGGCTAATGAGTCTTTTTACTGAAGATGGTGTGATCGATATGAATGATGAAGCTCCATCACTAACATGTTTTTTTTGTGTTGTCAGCCAGTCTGTGAAGGACTGGACAAGGCCACTGCTCTTCAACCCATGCATAACACAAATTCATGATACAGATGTGGCCATTAAGAGAGTCAAAGGGGGTAACCAATCTCCATCCAAAATCCAACATGGTCCCTGTTTTGGAATCAGAATCAGAATCCAACTTGTGTGTTCAACAATCATAGAAAGAGAAATTCATCAGAAAAGGACCCCATAGACCAGAATGCAATGCTGCTGCAGTCTGCTGCTAGTTTAGAGTCAACATTTTAATATGATTCAGACAATGTGCTGTAATGCTTATAAATACATCATATGCATGTGTTTCTGAAGCATTTGATGGTATTTTAATGTTTGCTGTATAATTTATTACACGATGATTGTATTTAATGTTTGTCTAATGTTTAGTGTTTGCAATACAATGTAGTGTGTATGTTGTGTATTTGTCATTATGCTACTAATATTATATAACAGACTGGAGCATACAGTACGAGCTGACTGAAGAAGTGGAAGCTGCAGTTCAGCTGTCCGACAGCAGGTGTCACTGTGCTGCCAGCTCATCACAACACAGCTCCTTATAACAGCAACAAATGCAGGTTTTTTAACAAGTGTGTGTGCATTTTAATGACAAGTGGTCTGTTCGTATGTATTTGTGTGTGTGTGAGAGAGAGCAAGAGAGAGAGACAATATAAGAGCTCAGTTTTCTGTCTATCCCTCCTTTGCTTGCACATGATGAGCAGGAGGACATTATTGTATCTCATTATCATTTCAGATTGACAAACAAATGTTTTGTAGCATTGTGTGATAGTAATAAAAAAATATATAGTAAAATAATAATAATAAAAGTAAATAAGTAATATTAATGTTAAATGATAATATACCTGAGTTGAGATTGTTATTGCACAGATTTAAAGTGAGAATATAAAACAATAAATACATACACTGTCGCCCATAAAGTTGGAATAATTTTGTTTTCAGACACAATCCTCTGTTTATTCCTATTTAAATTTTCATTGTGATAGATTGATCAATAAAGTTTTAAGAATATATACACTTTATCTGCCAAGATTTGTCATTTAATGGAAAGACGTAAAAAATATTTGTTTCCAACTTTATGAGTGTCAGTGTACTTTATATAGAAGGAGACCTAAATATTATTACATATTACATTTTTTTGTGCTGTTGGTTAGAAAATATCATCTTTAAAAGCGCTCCCTAGGACAATGAGGCTTTAGTAAGAGATTAATATCAGTGACACCTTTACCATTAATGGACATTTCTACAGACTACAAATACATACCTTATTTGCATTTACTTTGCAGTATTCATATCATTTATCATTCTGTTTAGTGGACTTAAACAAAAAAAAATCAGTCTGTGTCAAACCAGCTCAGATTTGTTCCAACAGGATCACACAGTCATACTAAAACACAACTGGTGTTTGTGTGTTTGTGTGTGTTTGTGTGTGTGTGTGTGTGTGTGTGTGTGTGTGTGTGTGTGTGTGTGTGTGTGTGTGTGTGTGTGTGTGTGTGTGTGTGTGTGTGTGTCTAACAGAGTGACCACCAACACACAAAACAACCTGATTTACGATTTACAACATTGGCAAAACACCAAAACTGTAACAGAACAAAAGTGGAGCAGAAAGAAACAGAGAGAAGGGACAGAGCAAACTTTAATTAGTAAGTATTGGCGAGGGGGTGGGAGACGGGGTGGGAGATGGGGTGGGGTGGGGGGGTGGGCTCCTCCCTAACGAGGTTTCATCCAGTGATGAATGTGTGAGAGCGTCCCTGAAATATTGATGAGTGCGTAATGAAGCAAAGCAGACAGACTTCACAGCGACAGGCAGGCAGAGGGACTAGAATGTATATGTGATTGTGGGTGGTTGACCTTTGACCTTTCAATTGGGGATTAAGCGATAAAAGTAAGTTAACTAAGTGGCCAAAAATAAGTGGATAGCTGGACATTCTCCTCCATATATGAGCGTTGTGAGTCACAGCTTCAAACTCTCCTGGTTTCAGGGTTTTGCTTCAAATAATGAAATGTCTAAGTGGTGTAACCATAAAAACTTTGTACCAAATAATTCAACTTGCTTAAAAACATTTATATTGTCAATAAAACTAGTTAGGCATGATCTTACATTATAATGTTTTATATTAAATAAAGCTAATGGAATACAATTGTTCAAAATATTACATTTAATCTGGAGAATCATGGGGATCAGGAACCATTTACGTTTGTGTACAATTTGTGGTTACACCATTTGACATTTTCAGGAGCATTCGGTCTTATTTTGGTAAAAAAAATGGTACAAATGTCATTTCAAATGATGTAAAACCAACAAAAATACTAAATGTACATTTTAACAAACCTGATGCTGCTTTTAAAACTATTTTTTATGATATTTTTCATTTTACAAACCCTTATTTTGTCACTGACCCATGAACATGTATCGCTAGTGTGGTGGACAGAGATTGACAGATGTCGCACATAATGATCTCATATTGTAGCCTAGCACCTTGCACATCTTAAAGCACATGGGAAATGAAGTAGCTGAAGTTAGAGTCTGTCTAAAATGCATCCAAAATTGCCAAGAGAGCTTATTTTTGTCAAATTCTTATAAAACAGGTGACTGAGACTAGCTGGTTGGACTAGTCCTTTAATACCAGAGTGTCTGCCAAGCCAGCGTGTCATCTAAAACTGTGCCATCATTCCATTTTCACAGCTGCGCTTTTTAGCCATCCATATTGAGATTAGCAAGAGTCATTTCAACGTGTTTGACAGGAAGAGCTCCAGTAGGTGTGAGGGGAAGCCTTTTTTCTTATTTGTGTGTGCCAGTGGAGGCCCACTCCATTCATGTTCACAAGTCAACATACTTCTCACACACCCAATTCATTTCAGCACAAAGCCACGCTATATACAATGTAAGAATTCATAAACAGTGCAGTAGCCAGGAGTTTAACATGTGTCTAAGTCCTCCTATCACACCACACTGAGAACATCTGAACCAAACAGAAAGGATCACAAGTTCTTTTTTTATTGCAGCTTTCATTGAACGTAATTTGATTTAATTTAGTTGACTGAATTCTGTCAATTTGATTTCCTGATATGAAGCTCTAAATGCTTCTCCACGCTGCCTGGAAATGATAATACTGATTGTATTTGTAGTAGCAGTAGCAGCAGTAGTAGCAGTAGTACTAGTAGTAATAGTAGTAGCAGCAGTAGTAGTAGTAGTAGTAGTACTAGTAGTAATAGTAGTAATAGTAGTAGTAGCAGCAGTAGCAGTAGCAGTAGTACTAGTAGTAATAGTAGTAATAGTAGTAGTAGCAGCAGTAGTAGTAGTAGTAGTAGTAGTAGCAGTAGTAGTAGCAGTAGTAGTATTAGTAGCAGTAGTAGTAGCAGTAGTATTAGTAGCAGTAGTAGTAGTAGCAGTAGTAGTATGAAAAATAAATGCTGACAGACAGAAGTTCTGAATGATGAGTTATTTTAATGAATCTAAAATGATTGTTTACTTGCCTGTTAGAAGAGAATCTGCTTATATGTGCATCTCAGTCTAAATGTAACTGCAGCCTTCAGTGAGTTCATCTACAGTAGTAATGTCCTCTTTAGGATCAAAGGTGTGCTTCATTTTACTTTAAAAAGACAGTGACAATGAGACCTGCTCCTCTGTCCTCTCTGATCACTCCACCTCTGACCTTTGACCTCCTTTACTTGAGGCTGTTTACTGTTGAAGTGTCTCTGGGTCAAGGAGTCAGCTGACCGGCTGCTGTGTGCAAACATGAAGGAAAGATTGTTGCTGCTTTCCACCAGCAGGTGGCGCAGCTGGTGTGAAGGCCTGATGTTTAAGAGCCAGGTGTGTGTGTGTGTGTGTGTGTGTGTGTGTGTGTGTGTGTGTGTGTGTGTGTGTGTGTGTGTGTGTGTGTGTTTGCAGTTTAGCTTGTTTTAAAATATAATAATCTCATGATGAAATGACATCTCCTGGCTATTTGTCTTATTAGAAATGCATTGATTTTTAAAGTTAATCATTTTACACAAAGTGATGAAACATTTTACTGTAAATCATCTTTTATTTGTAATATCTTATTTTGATATTAAACATTTTGATCTTCATTTTCTATTTTGAATGTTTTCACCTCTGACATTCTGACTCGCTTTTACCTTAAATGACTTTCTATTCATTTCTATGCAATGGTATTAACAAAATAAAATAAACTTTAAAAAAATATAATAATAATTTTTAGGGTTAATAAACCCTGAAGTTGAGGTAAAAAATCTGCAATTGAGAATATGGTTCATCTTAAATAATTTAAACTTGGCTTAAAATGATAAGACCAGGTTTATTTTGAAAAGTCAACTGTGTTTCAATTCCTGTTTGTTGCATACATGTATGATACATAAATTAAAGCATAATCACATGATTTCAGCACCATTTTAAACCAGTTAAAGAAAAAAGGGGCTGAAATAGACAAAAAATAAATGAACATTATAATTGCTGTTTTCTTGAGGAGAAAAATATATAGATAAATATCACTATCTATATTCCAGACAGATTGAAAGCTTGTTCAAATTACTACTACTAATATTAATAATAATAATAATAATAATAATGATAATAATAATGATGACAATACATTTAATAATAATAAGAAGAAGAAGAAGAACTCCATTATAAGTTCTTAATTGTCATCATATTCTTTCTTCTTGTAACAGCATATTGCATATTTCCTAATATTAAGATGCCTATGTTTACATGGACACAGAGTTCATTGATAAGCTAACAGGATCATTTAACATAACTGATTATTTCATTTAATTCAACTCATAATATAACCAAAAAAATGTAATAAATGATCAGGATTTAAATCTAAAAAATTAAGTTTGGAGAAATATGTCAGAGGAATACACGCAATAAACAAAGACTGAATATTCAGGATTGATCATCTTGAGTTCAAAACATGATTTAAATTTTTGCTGCAGAGCATGTATAATAATTCTATTGAGGGATAATTCTCAATAATAATAATAATACAAATATGAATGGATCAAAGCATCAGTAAAACACTAAATATCACACGTTTAAAAATGAAAATGTGTTGAAATAAGCCAAATACTGTTTATTTATTATTTTTTTTGGTGGAAATGTATGTATGTGTTTATGTATTTATATATACAGTATATTTACACATATGGAGTGTGTGAATATTAACACACAGATAGCAGTTGTTGTTGTTTTTTACAGTGAGCATATGATGCTGTGATGATGAGAAGAAAAATAATACTTAATAATTAATTATATTCATAATAATGACAATTGGAAGAAAGAGCACACACACACACACACACACACACACACACACACACACACACACACGATTAAATAGAAATACCACAAAGAGCAGAAGGAGGAGGGCCGACAGAAAGGAAGGAGGAAAAATTAGTACGAAGGAATTCTGACTGAAATGAAAGAGGGGAAAATAGGAAAATAGGGGAGGACAGATGGAGGGAGAGAGAGAGAATGAAGGGGGGGTGATGGAGGGAGAGCGAGGCAGTGTACTGTAGAACGAGGGAGTTAAAGGAGGGAGGGAGAAAAAGAAGAAGGGAGGGGAGGAAGGGTTCAAAGGTCACTCTCATTTTTTATCCATTACCGCTCAGGGTCACATTCTGGGTCACGGCTGTGTGTGTGTCTGTGTGTGTGTGTGTGTGTGTGTGTGTGTGTGTGTGTGTGTGTGTGTGTGTGTGTGTGTGTGTGTGTGTGTGTGTGTGCGGCAAGAAACAAACGCAACTCAACCATATCACCAGATTAGATCTATTCAAGCTAGTTTCTTCAACTAAAAATAGCCATCAGTGTGTGTGTGTGTGTGTGTGTGTGTGTGTGTGTGTGTGTGTGTGTGTGTGTGTGTGTGTGTGTGTGTGTGTGTGTGTGTATGTGTGAGGGGGGGGGGGGGATATGAGAGCAAGAAAGACAGGAAGAAGAAGGAATAAAGAGGTAGACAAAATGAATGTGAGGTGCAGAAAAGGGAGGAGTAGACTAGAAAGGAGAGGAGGAGGATGAGGAGGAGGAGGAGGAGAAGATGGAGTGAAGGGGAAACGGAGAGAGAAAGAGAAAGAGGAGAAGAAGAGAGGGACTAGACGGGCAGAGGAGGCGTTTTTGTATTTGACCGCGGGTTGACCTCCTCCCCGTCACCCTCTCACCTCTCCTTCACCTCCCTCCCTCCATCCTTCATCCTGGACAGAGGAGGCCCCGACACACACACACACACACACACACACACACACACACACACACATAGTGACTTGTCCTGGTAGTGACCTCTGCTCTGCTCAGCAGGAATGTTGAAGGAGAGGATGAGTGAACCACTGAGCTCCACACACAGACACACACAGACACACACACACACACACACACACACACACACACACACACACACACAAGGGGCATATACACAGAAAGAGACAAAGACACACACAGAATTTTTAAAATAGAAATAGAGAAAAAGAAGCTGTCATCACCCAGTGTGTGTGTGTGTGTGTGTGTGTGTGTGTGTGTGTGTGTGTGTGTGTGTGTGTGTGTGTGTGTGTGTGTGTGTGTGTGAGTGTGTGTGAGTGTGTGTGCATGCGTGTGTGTGTGTGGTTACAGATGAGAAATATGGAAAGCCAAAAGTGTCACACTTGCTAGAGAAACACACCTACACACACACACCTACACACCTACACACACACACACACACACACACACACACATACACAGACCTACACACACACACACACACACACACACACACACACACACACACACACACACACACACACACAGAATGATATATGGGGAGTAATCCACAGTGAGACCTGTGTATACACACACACACAATCAAAGGCATGACACAGAAACACACACACGTCAGGGGTGTTTATGTGGTGCAGATGTTGGACAGGAAACCAGCTGCGCTCAGAGACACAAACACATCTGACACATGAAACGCACCGTCGGCTCAGTAGAAGCTCAGTAGAGTCTCATTTAAGCGGGCTGGCAGTAGAACTCCGTTAGACTCTGATATGGATGTAACTGTGCAAGAAATGAGAGGGGTCAAAGGTCAAACCCGGGTCACTCTGCTCGTCTGCGGTCAGACACAGGGCAAAGGTCAGGAAGAGGGCTGAGTAGCTCACATATCAGAATTATACACATTTATCATAATATAACCCCGTAAAGCAACAGTTATAATAAGAGAATATATGTAGAAAGTCTACCTAGCATACTCGGTATTTTATTTTGTAAGGATTGAGCTATACTCAATCAGAAGTTGTTCATGTGACATGTTGTCCAACTGTGGTGTGTTTATAGCTGTTCAGAGCATCCACACTTAAAGATGGAGTGAAATGTCTGTTGCCATAGAGACAGAGGGGGAGGGCTTAGTTGTACACTTGAAAAGTGGCAGAAATAGATGTGTCGAGATTTAAAAGAGAGCTGGAGAGAGAATTCTGTTTCCTGGTTTCCTGTCTTGCTGTGCACTGCTGACCAATCAGGTGTGTGTGTGGTTGTGTGTGTGTGTGTGTGTGTGTGTGTGTGTGTGTGTGTGTGTGTGTGTGTGTGTGTGTGTGTGTGTGTGTGTGTGTGTGTGTTGTGTGTGTGTGTGTGTGTGTGTGTGTGTCTGTGTGTGTGCTATGAGGGGGTTCCAAAGCTATTAGACTGTCTGGTAGTAGTTCTGATGGAGTATACTGCTCTCTTTAGCGTATCACACAGATTCAAGATTCAAGAACTTTATTTGCCATTTGTGCTTGCACACATAGGAACTCTTGTGCGGTTGTTTGTTCAGAGAGTTAAGTCTTAAAAAGACACATAAATCTATAAAACATATACTTCTCTAGAAATAAAAAGAGTGCATAAAGTGCATAAAACCCTATATAAAGTTCATAGGTAGCTACATTGTATCTGAATAGGTGAGTCAGTTAGAGTTTATATACTGCTTATTTGCAATATAAAATCATTAATGCTACACAGATGATGTTTCTATAATATAATATAATATAATATATTATAATATAATAAGGAAACAATACAGACAATGCAGTCAATTACTGTATTATAATTAAAACTTCTTATTCTCTTTCTATTATTAATTCTCAGCCAGACCTTCAAAAATGTGTTATTTATATATATACATACACATCATTAGATATTATTTTACAGATGTTATTTTATATATTTTTTATATTTTTCTGTTTGCTTATGTTGGATAAATACAATACAAGAAGGATAAGTGGCAGTAGAAAATGAAGCTTCCAGCATCAAATCCAGTTGCAGATATTTTGTGTAGTTTTGTACAATAACCAAAACAAAATGCTTCTAATATTAATAAGATATGTATACATTATTAACAGACACACGCCTGGATGATGATGTACTTTTATGCTTAGTAGGTTAACAATGACTAGTTCAATTTAATAAGCTTTTTTACAGTCAAAACACTGAAATCTAACATTACTATTTTTTTTAAAGTGATCTTTGTGATGATGTCACCATCCACCAATCAGTGTAAATCATTTGAGGAAAATATGACGATCGGTTTAGATTGTATGAAAAATGAAATACAAAAAAAGTGTTCCTTCTTTTTATTACTTCACTTATTTTTCTCTTCTTCCTCTATGCAGTCTTATTTTTTCTACACTTTCATCTGCTTTCCCCTCATCCCTTCTTCTAATATCCTCCTCATTTCTTTCTCTATCACCCCTGACGTCAATTCATCATTTATGTTTTTGTTCTCCTCCTCTTTTCTTTTATCTGCGAGCCATCTCTCCCCCCCCTCCCCTCCACCCCCCCCCCCTTTTCCACTTCCACTTCATTTTTTTTTGATGTGAGGATTATCTCTGTTTTTCTATTTTCCATCTGCTCTCCTCTCCCCTCCTCTTTTCCTTTCTTCATACTGTCTCCTGCTCCTCCTCTTTCCCTTTTTTCCCCTTCTCCCATTACGCTTCTTCTTCTCCTGTCCTCCCTCTTTTTTTTTATCACATCCTTTACTCTGATTTCAGCCTGCTCATATTTCTTCTATCTATTCGAGGTGTTTTCTTCAAGGTGTGTGTGTGTGTGCGTGTGTGTGTGTGTGTGTACACCAGGTATTGCTTGCTAAACAGAGCAGTCTTATTGGTTATGCACCTTGCACACCTCTAGGATTCAAAGCTATGATTGGTCCAGTTTAGGAGTGTGATGCACATACACACTCACTATGTCACATGTAGAAACCCATCTGTCTCATTCACTCTCTTATCACTGCTGAACATATGGTTTCACACACACACACACACACACACACACACACACACACACACACACACACACACACACACACACACACACACACACACACACACACACACACACACACACACACACACACCCATCCATCCTGTTAGATTTAATTAGCCCAAATGGAATAAAGGTATCTCTCTGATGAGCTGATTAGTGATTGTTTAAAAAGAGAAGAGAAAAGAAAAAAGGGGAAGAACAGAAAGTTTCCTCTGTGGAAACGTTGCTTTTGTTTGTATGATCCTTAATGTAGTTATAGTAATGCTGTTGTATGCAGTGGTACTTTTGGTGGTATAATACACATTTTACTGATCTGTTTGTCTGCCACTATTCAAATATGAGCATGTTATATTCATAGATATAATTGATAAGCATCACATTAAACCTTACATAGTATTCAGAGTCAAGTTTGACCCATTTTTACATTTGAGAGCTGTAAAAACACCAAATATACAAACATTGAAATAAAATGTATTCATCTTCTATTTTTCTGCACCTGATACACATGTTTATATATCAAAATTTGACCTGTATTTATTATGACATTTAACAAATTAGCATTCAAACATGTTGTATTCTACATATTGTAACATAATATAGTGATTGTGAATGTTCTCCCATAAATAAATAGAATGCACTCTGTTTGCTCTCACAGCTTCACTTAGTATTAAAAGATTTATTAATGACTGATGGGGAATTTATGAATGTGAATAGGTGTAGAGACTGTTGTTATTATTATAAAGTCTTATGAGCTATAGAAATCTAGTAGTGCACTTTGAGTCTAGAATGATCCTTTTAATCTGTTTATTAATGTGTTTTTCTAACACATTGTTGATTGTTCACTATTAACTTTTATCAGTTATTAACTATTAATACAACAGCAAAAATGTCTTCAAGTTAGCTTCTAGCCACATTCTAGTATGTTACAAGTCATTCATTTACTGCGTATTAATGCTAAGGTGGAGTTTAAGTGTTGCAGTTTTAGGAAAGTGATCCTGTGAACATAAAAAGTATTCATCTGTTTAGATATATTATCCTATAATATTCATTTCCTTCAATTCTCACATTTATCCATTTAAACAGATTGCTTGTGTGATATCTACCATACTTTAAATTTGTTTGGATTATTTTTTGTGCATAAAATAAATAATAATGTGTGTCTGTATATGTGTGAGTATATACAGTACTGTACAGTATATAGCTATTATTATTATTATTATAGCTTGTTCATAGATGTAGTTTTTGTATTATGAGTTACACATGATTAGTAAGAGCTTCATGCAGCAGCTTATCAGTGTATCTGTTATCAGTTGTATCATTCACTTCAACTTAAAGAACATAATACAGATAAGTGTTAAATCTAGCAGTGATAAGTATGTATGACAGATGTTGTTACATGTAGATTAACATACATAATGATATCTTCTACCAGATGTGTCCAAACTATTCCATCAAGGTTCATAATGTGGCTACAGGTTTTCATCCCAACCAATCAGGAGCTCACCAGACTTGATTCATTTAATCAACTGATCACAGGCTTCAGACAGTTGATTGGTCGAATCATGTGCTTTTGATTGGTTGGAACAAAAACCTGAAAACACACAGCCTTTATGGAATAGTTTGGACATGCCTGATATATACTACTACTACTACTATTACTACTACTACTATACTATACTACTACTATTACTACTACTATTACTACTACTACTACTATTACTACTACTATTACTACTACTACTACTATTACTACTACTACTACTATTACTACTACTATTACTACTACTATACTATACTACTACTATTACTACTACTATACTATACTATACTATACTATACTATACTATACTATACTATACTATACAATACTACTACTACTATTACTACTACTATACTATACTATTACTACTACTATACTATACTACTACTATTACTACTACTACTACTATACTATACTATACTATACTACTACTATTATTACTACTATACTATACTATACTATACTATACTATACTATACTATACTATACTATACTATACTATACTATACTACTACTATTATTACTACTACTACTATTACTACTACTACTGCTATACTATACTATACTATACTATACTATACTATACTATACTATACTACTACTATTATTACTACTATACTATACTATACTATACTATACTATACTATACTATACTATACTATACTATACTATACTACTACTATTATTACTACTACTACTATTACTACTACTATACTATACTACTACTATTACTACTACTATACTATACTACTACTATTACTACTACTACTACTATACTATACTATACTATACTATACTATACTATACTATACAATACTACTACTACTATTACTACTACTATACTATACTATTACTACTACTATACTATACTACTACTATTACTACTACTACTACTATACTATACTATACTATACTATACTACTACTATTATTACTACTATACTATACTATACTATACTATACTATACTATACTATACTATACTATACTATACTATACTACTACTATTATTACTACTACTACTATTACTACTACTACTGCTATACTATACTATACTATACTATACTATACTATACTATACTATACTACTACTATTATTACTACTATACTATACTATACTATACTATACTATACTATACTATACTATACTATACTATACTATACTACTACTATTATTACTACTACTACTATTACTACTACTATACTATACTACTACTATTACTACTACTACTACTATTACTACTACTATACTATACTACTACTACTACTACTACTACTACTATTACTACTACTATACTATACTACTACTATTACTACTACTACTACTATACTATACTATACTATACTATACTATACTACTACTATTACTACTACTACTACTATTACTACTACTATACTATACTACTACTATTACTACTACTACTACTATTACTACTACTATACTATACTACTACTATTACTACTACTACTACTATACTATACTATACTATACTATACTATACTATACTATACTATACTATACTACTACTATTACTACTACTACTACTATACTATACTATACTATACTATACTATACTATACTACTACTATACTATACTATACTATACTACTACTATACTATACTATACTATACTACTACTATTACTACTACTACTATACTATACTATACTATACTATACTATACTACTACTATTATTACTACTATACTATACTATACTATACTATACTATACTATACTATACTATACTATACTACTACTATTATTACTACTATACTATACTATACTATACTATACTATACTATACTATACTATACTATACTATTATTACTACTATACTATACTATACTATACTATACTACTACTATTACTACTACTACTATACTATACTATACTATACTATACTATACTACTACTATTATTACTACTATACTATACTATACTATACTATACTATACTATACTATACTACTACTATTACTACTACTACTATACTATACTATACTATACTATACATTGTGGATTGGTATTTTGTATTTATTTATTAATATGATATATTATGATATGATATGATATAATATAATATAATATGATATGATATGATATGATATGATATGATATGATATGATATGATATGATATGATATGATACAATATAATATGATATGATATGATATGATATGATATGATATGATATAATATAATATAATATGATATGATATGATATGATATGATATGATATGATATGATATGATATGATATGATATGATATGATATAATATGATATAATATGATATGATATGATATGATACAATATAATATGATATGATATGATATGATATGATATGATATGATATAATATAATATAATATGATATGATATGATATGATATGATATGATATGATATACTATGATGTGATATGATATATTATGATATGATATGATATAATATGATATGATATGATATGATATTATGATATAATATAATATGATATGATATGATATGATATGATATGATATGATATAATATGATATAATATGATATGATATGATATGATACAATATAATATGATATGATATATTATGATATGATATGATATGATATATTATGATATGATATGATATAATATAATATAATATGATATGATATGATATGATATGATATGATATGATATACTATGATATGATATGATATGATATGATATAATATAATATAATATGATATGATATGATATGATATGATATGATATACTATGATGTGATATGATATGATATATTATGATATGATATGATATAATATGATATGATATGATATTATGATATAATATAATATGATATGATATGATATGATATGATATGATATGATATGATATGATATGATATAATATGATATAATATGATATGATATGATATGATACAATATAATATGATATGATATATTATGATATGATATGATATGATATATTATGATATGATATGATATAATATAATATAATATGATATGATATGATATGATATGATATGATATGATATATTATGATATGATATGATATAATATGATATGATATGATATTATGATATAATATAATATGATATGATATGATATGATATGATATGATATGATATGATATGATATGATATGATATGATATAATATAATATAATATGATATAATATAATATGATATGATATGATATGATATGATATGATATGATATGATATGATACAATATAATATGATATGATATGATATGATATATTATGATATGATATGATATGATATGATATGATATAATATAATATGATATGATATGATATATTATGATATGATATGATATGATATGATATGATATGATATGATATGATATGATATGATATGATATAATATAATATGATATGATATGATATATTATGATATGATATGATATGATATGATATGATATGATATGATATGATATGATATGATATAATATGATATGATATGATATATTATGATATGATATGATATGATATGATATGATATGATATGATATGATATGATATAATATAATATGATATGATATGATATATTATGATATGATATGATATGATATGATATGATATGATATGATATGATATGATATGATATAATATAATATGATATGATATGATATATTATGATATGATATGATATGATATGATATGATATGATATGATATGATATGATATGATATGATATGATATGATATGATTCTCCTGGATCATTAAATAGTGATAGTGAAGTATTAATCAAACATGTATTAATGATTGATGGGGAATGTATGAATGTGAATTGGTGTAGAGACTAATTATGAGTCGGAATATGAACAATATGTAAGGTTGTTAAATCAGATGTATCACATGGATATATTAGAACATAAATCCATCCAGCACTGGTTGTCCTCATCAGTATCATCTTATCCTGACTTCAGCAGCTGAATCATACAGACATACAGACCAGAAATATGTGCATTGGAACATAATGTTAAAGTAGTATGTGAGTGTATTACCAGAGCTCCCACACTGTTATAATTCCAAGCACACATTACAGTAACACAATGTTAGGATTGAACAACACTAACCAGAAAATATTACAGCTTCACATCATCATAAATAGCACCAATGTCACATGCAATAGTATTTTAAATGATGATATCAGCGGTGTAAGCACAGATGCATCCATGCTGTGTGTGATTTTATATTCATAAATATTAACAATATGAAAGTGTTTAAAAAAAAGCCCAGCGATATCATGTGTGAGAATAAGTGTGTGTGTGTGTGTGTGTGTGTGTGTGTGTGTGTGTGTGTGTGTGTGTGTGTGTGTTTATGCACAGTCTTAAAGCGTTTTAAATGAATCATTAGACTTGTTATGAAAAGCAGAATTCATGTGTGTGTGTGTGTGTACATGTGTGTGTGTGTTACTATGGCTACCTCAGCTCCTTATATTTCCCTACCAAAGCAGCAGGGAGCCTCAGACTGCCATCCATCTCTCTCTGTAGCTGCTCAGTGTGTGTGTTTGTGTGTGTGTGTGCAAGTGTGTGTGTGTGTGTGTGTGTGTGTGTGTGTGTGTGTGTGTGTGTGTGTGTGTGTGTGTAAGTGTCTGACCTCCCGATGAACCAGCCTCCGATTGCTACGCCATCATCCCTCTGCAGCATGTGGATGTGTGCTATAAAGCATACAGTATGTATGAACATGACGACACACACACACACACACACACACACACACACACACACACACACACACACACACACAGACACACAGACGGCAGTGTGAAGGTGATGTGTGTTTAATGGGATCCAGTTCTTTTTAATCTGCTGCCTGCTGCACAGATGGAAGAAACAGGGAGCGCAAGTGTGTGTGTGACAAAGAAAGAAAGGAGGAAACAAATAAAGAAAGGAAAAAAAGAAAGAAACAAAGAAGGAATAAAAGGGAAAGTGAATTTAGAGAATTTCAGGGTAAATCTAAATGAGGGGCGGCTCAGGATAAAATGAAAAACAGAGAGAAACAGCAGAGGAATATATGATAAAGAATATGTGTCAGTACCAGCCGTTTATTGCCCGCGGGGAGCGAGCTGAACTTTTCAACTCTCTCACTTTCTCTCGGCTTGGCTCCGTTCAAAAAAACCAAAAAAGATTGTATCTAGATCCAGTTAAGATGGAAAAAAGATGGCCTCAGTGACTGACATCACACACAGGTTCCCTAAAGCCTGGAGTTCAGCTTTGCTGCACATCAACATCCTTCCATCTTCATCTGTCACCACAGCTAGAGGATACACATTTATAATACAGTATATCCAGGAACTGTTCCCATGATGCAGCTGCCTGTGATTTACATTCAAGAGTGCATGACCTGTGATTGACATTAGCTTTTTTCCTTTACTGTAACTAACTCTAGTTTATTTGATCTAACACAGTATTCTCTAATGTTACCCAAGTGTTGCAGAATTGTCCATATTTTCATCTGGAGATATGATGAGCTTGAGATTTGATAAGCAGGTAATAGAGTTTGGGTTGAATTGACATATGCAGGGGTGAACCCCCTTTTTTGAAATCATAAAGGACCTGGAGGAGCCACCATCTGAAACAATGACATGACTGACTCAGAGGTCTTAGTGAAATCTATAATACATAAAAAATGTTCTCATATGTGGATTAAAGCTTTTACAGTCCTATACAGCCAAAGAGTCAAACTTTAGATTTTGTCAAGTCTACATTATCCCATATTTACACTGAATGATGTAATAATCTATCCTCTCCATAAAAGGCCCAGGTGATTAGTGTAACTGCTAATCAGATCAATCACTTTGAACTAAATGTGTTGTTTAGTGCTGGATAAAGTTTGATAAAGCACTGCATAATCTGCATATGTATGTATAGAGTACAAAAACAATATTCTTTATCATTAAATAGAAAATGAAGCAGTCTATGATTTCCAACCACTTGTACCAGCTCTGGTATAAATCCAATCCATACAGATAAAATACATATGTTTCCATTAAAAAAATGCATGTGTGATAAATAAGGGTTGGCAAGATCAGCAATTCAAAAATATGTTAAAAACTAGTTATAAAAGCAGCATCAGGTTTGTTCAAATGTACATTTAGTATTTGTGTTGGTTTTATATCATTTGAAATGACATTTTGCACCACATTTTTTACCAAATGTAAGACTGAATGCTCCTGAAAATGTCAAACGGTGTAACCACAATTTTTTTTATAAATATTAAATATTTTATCCACCTACAGTGTATTTAAGTGGACTTATACTAATAATGACTTCATTTTAAAAAACTGAAATGGTTCCTGATCTCCATGATTCTCCAGATTAAATGTAATATTTAGAAACATTGTATTCCATTAGCTTTATTTAATATAAAAAGTTATAATGTAAGATCATGCCAAACTAGTGGATATGGTGTTTTATTGACTATTTACTGTTTTTAAGCAAGTTGAATTATTTGGTACAAAGTTTTTATGGTTACACCACTTAGACATTTTTGCCATAATCCTCTAATATATTCTCTGAAAATGGATTAAAAGCAGAAATTTGATGCTGGATCCACAAAAAAAAAGAATGTATGCAACTTTTTCATATGTTTATTTTCACATTTTAACCCCTTTAAATTTGACTGAAACCACATGGACACAAAAATCCACCATTGACTCATCATATAAAGTGTGTTACACTATGACTACATACTGGCTGTAAAGTGATCTTTTCCTAACAAGACTCCAGTGTAAGAGATGGAGATGGAATGCAGTCTTTGTTCTTGTGTTGACTCTCTTTCTCTCTGTCTTAACAAATTACACAAATGATAATTGTGTAAATGTAATTGAGTAAAAATAAAATGGGTGAGAAAGTGAAGAAGAGATGGAGATGAAGAGATGATGTCAACTGGAGGTAAATAATTATAAGAGGGATGATACCAGAGGAGAAAAAAAAATCAAGGAGCATGTTACATTCAAGCTCATCCATCCATTGATTACTTCCTATCTGAGTCTGTGCTGTGGTGGAACCAGACACCCCCCTCCCCTCTCCCCACTTCTTCTTCCCCTCCCTAGACACTTCCTCTACCTCTTCCTGGGAGGATCTCAAGGCCAGATGGGGTTGTGGTGGTGTTTCCCCAGAGTGTGCCCCTCACAGTGGGACATGGTGAGGGTTGGAACATTGGGCTTGTATGATGATGATGATGATGATGGGTGCCATTTCTGATGACTTCAATCAGTATTGTGATTATTATTGTTTTGACAAATGAAAATGTCTACCAGCCTTGCTAGGGAAGGAATAATCCTAATTCAACACTTTGGGAACCTTTGGCCAAAAGCTGCAGGCTTCCTCATTCATGTCAATGTGAACAATGTGTAAATGCAGGAATCTGCTGTGGTAAGCAAAAGTATGGGTGGTGTAGACAAACGATTGGTTCTGACTCAGCTTCACAGTTCTATCATTTCATCCATCATCATCCACTGTGGTGACCAATCAGACTTCTTTGAAGGCGGGATTCAATTACAAATCGATGAATCCAGGTACACGGTTGAAATATTAGGACTTCCTTTTTTTTCTGGAGTGGAGGAGTGAAAGCCACGCTAAGTATACTTGTCATAACTTTAGGAAATTCCATTATGGCCGGCTTTAAATTCTGAACTTTATGAAATCCAGCTTCACAAATTTGACGTGCGAAATGTGAAATTTGATGAAAGGGTAACAGTTCTTCTGTCACAAAGAACTGACAAACCGTAACTGACAAATAAATAATTGTCTGCATGGAAATTTGCAATCCACTAACAGGTGGTTAAATCTGTCAATCGGGGCAGAGAGGCGGGATATTCTGTGAATTATAATTCCAATAAAGAATCCATAAAATTAAATTGATCTTTGAATTAGCAGACAGACTGAGGTAATGGTGATTAGTGTGTTCAGCATGGCAGAGCTAATTAGACCAACAGCTGCTGTGTGTGTGTGTGTGTGTGTGTGTGTGTGTGTGTGTGTGCGTGCGTGTGTGCGTGTGTGCGTGTGTGCGTGTGTATTTGTCTGTGTGTGTATGTGTCTTTGTGTAGATTGATGATTTCTGGTCTTAGACCTCAATTTCCTTCTCATCCTGACATGTCAAAGACTGTAAATCAGTAACACACGCACACACACACACAAACACACACACACACACACACACACACACACACACACACACACACACACACACACACCATCTGTGCATAGGGCTATATAATTTACAGCCTACTGTGTGTGCGCACGAGTGTGTGTTTTGGATCACTCTAATTATTTTCCTATTCCACTTTACAGCATCCTATATGGTGATATTATAGCAGTATAATATCAAACAAGTTTTGTGGAATTTCCTCTCTGAATATGTTTTAATATTCTAACTGTCGGATATTTAATAGATATCAATAAATAACATCACACTGTGTGTTCATGTTAGGTTCACAATTGAGTTTATTTGAGTGTTTTCTAATATTTGTTATATTATGTGGAGATTACATTTTACTGTTTGTGATTCTCTAGTCTGTACTGCTCCATACCACACACACACACACACACACAGTAATATAATTACATATGCCATAAAAGTAAAAGTATGTTTGGCATCTAAATTATGGAAAAGATCCCAAGAGAGAGTGTAAGTATCCACTTTCTTCTTCTCTCGCTCTCACTGGTTCATTGTATTTTATTTCTTTCATTCGCTCTTTGTCCTATTTCTACCATACGTGTATGTGTGTGTGTGTGTGTGTGGGTGTGTGTGTGTGTGCAAACAGTTATTTAAAAGTCTGCCGTCAAAATTATTAAAATGACACAGAGGAACACTAAATATCGTGAATGTTATATTCATGGAATGTTTCCCTCATTTTATGTCTTCCTTACACACACACACACACACACACACACAGAAGCAGTGTTTTACGGTATATTGATGGAGTTAGTACAGGACTTTGTTTCTGCCAATATTTATACACCCCTATCCATCAGAGAGTGTAAACGTGTGTGGTGGCTCTGTGTGTGTGTTTGTGTGTGTGTGTGCATGAGTCGCCATCGCCCATTAAATCCAATTACCTCCCCTGTCCTGCCATTCTCAACCAAGCAGTTTGCACTGGATAGTAATAACTTTGTGTGTGTGTGTGTGTGTGTGTGTGTGTGTGTGTGTGTGTGTGTGTGTGTGTGTGTCTGTGTGTCTGTGTGTGTGTGTCTTGGGTGTCAGCAGGACGTTTCTCGCTGCCATTTAAAAGGACTAATTGATGTTTATGGTGTTAATAGTGTTGTGTAATTGTTTTGGCTCCTCCAGTGGTTACCACAGCAACAGGTTTTGGGGGAAGTTCTGAAGCATCTTCAGATTTTTTATGAGGTTTTATTACAAAATGAATCACAGTGAATCATATTTGATACATGAGTTTTAGAGAACATATTTTCCTGAAAACCCTGATACATGTAGTGCACAGATAAGCCACCAGGGGGCAGAACACATGCACCAGGGACCTTTAATTTGAGGTATCCAAGGTAAACGTTGTCAATCAGTGAGCCACAATTTTGACACATGGACATTTTCGCCAATTATGAAAAAGCTTATAAAAACATTTAAATAGTTACTGAGACTTCAATAGGAATAGTAACTAGATTAATACAATGTTGAATGACTAAATATTTTGTAGCTTATTTGATATTAAACTCCTGTTGAAAATGTGTGTATGAAAATAGATACAGCAGGTATAGAAGCTCTTTTATTTGTAAATCTGTCATGTTGTGAGTGATATGAGCTCTATGCAAGACCTTTAAGGGCTTAAAATGTTGTATTCAATATGTTTTTATTGTTTCAATTTTTTTTTTTAAAGATAAATTGCATAAAAATTCCAGATGTATCAAATACAAAACAAACCTCTTTCTGGCAGTTATTTGATGGTTCAGACTTTATAGGGTTAAAGTACAGTAAGTGCTGTAACATCAAAACATTCCACTGTACTAATCCTAACCCTAAGTATGCAGTGTTAGTATGCACTTTGTATGTAATATGTATTAAATGGGCAAGTAAGCAGAAATACACAAGTGCACTTAAAGGAGAAATGTGATTTATAGTTATATTTTAATAGCTTCATCAGCTCTACGGGTTATGTTTACAATGTACTCATCAAGTTAATTGCTGAGATTGCAGTGACTCCGCTAAAATAGGTCCAGCTGGGTAAGAGACACAAGCTGTCAGACCATCTGACAGGTTATAAAAAAATCATCAAGTTGTTTGGATAAATAAACAAGAGTAAATAGTGGTGCAAAATGTAAGCAATTTCCTTCATGGATTATTGTTAAAAATCAATACTCAATCAATTGTAAGATTTTTTCCAAAGTCATAATGTTTTTAACCCTTGCGATCATGGGATGCAATTTGTACCCTACAAATCATATGTGTGTCAAACTGAGCACACAGACATACATGTAAAAATCTATGGAATCTAACCTTTAATAATATGGCAGTTTCTCCAAGATCTCTTAAGGATCAACATCAATAAATACATTTTAAAATTTACTTACTCACTTAGGAGCAGATTCACTATGATGTAAACAAACCTACATCATAGTGAACTATGATGTATGATGTGAAACCTACTTCCAAGGTACATGGAGAAAAAGTCAAAGCTCCAGCAACGCTTGTAGTGTAGCACAATGTTATTAATACACCAATATGTTACGATTCAATATGATATGATACACTACGCTACAATATGATACAATTCAATGTAATATGATACAATACGATACAATACGATGCATTATGATGTAATACGATATGATACGATGCGATGCAATACGATACTATACGTTAAGATACAAGGCAATGCAATACGATACCATATGATGCAATATGATGTAATACGATACGATACAATGCAATGCAATACGATACTATACGGTAATGGCCCTGTGGAGAAATTTGTCTTGGACTCAAATGCTGCACACATAAATGCCTCCACGGTTAGAATAGACAAACAATATATGCACACCCTGATGAAGGAGCTAAAACAATAGAGAGAATGCTGTCATAAAATGTCATATTTAATTTATCAATCATAATTGCATATCTGTATAGTGGAGTATTGTAAAAACAACATGGTTCATTTCCTTAACTGAAATGTCTCATATGAGTGCTCAAAGTAAGATAACTGCTCATAAATTGCTTGTTTGAACTTAGAATACCTTTTCAATAGGAGGTGTGCATTTATGAAATGTGATCATTTGCTTAAATGCTGCATCTGCTCTGTTAGTGGACACGTTTTGTTCACTAAAACGACTCCCAAGAGTGGAAGAGAAACAGAGCAATGTGTTTTGTCAGAAATCTGCATATGATTTATTTATCAGTTTATTGGAACCATGTACAGTGTTAAACATAAATGTTACCATTTGATGTACTGTATCAGAGTAACATTATAGCTCATTTTCACCTGCTGTCCATTCAGTAGGTCAACATTAAAACCTATAACACACACAATAAGAAACTGTACAA
This sequence comes from Scomber japonicus, assembly GCF_027409825.1. NCBI lineage: Eukaryota > Metazoa > Chordata > Actinopteri > Scombriformes > Scombridae > Scomber > Scomber japonicus. The sequence continues at coordinate 5,068,768 of NC_070595.1, read as the reverse complement.
AGCAAAAAAAACACATAGGACATGTGATATATATAAAATGCAAAGCTACACACAATAGCACATCATCACACACACACACACACACACACACACACACACACACACACACACACACACACACACACACACACACACACACACACATACACACTCACAATGTCAACAAGAAATAATGTATGCCTGTCAAATTAAAAACAGGATTATTTGCGTTCATGGGATTACAATGAGATAAAATGTGGTTACAGTCCTATCGTAGCAGTGATCAAAACAAATACTAAAAAATATATTGATAAACGTACCTTAGGGGAAATCAATGTGCGACAAAATGATGAATGGACCAATTTTCTTAAAACAGTGAAAAACAAACCTGTTCGTGTGATTGCTTTTTGTATTCAGATCCCAAAGGTTTTGTGATGTCTGATTCAAATAAACAGCAGCATCCACATGAAACAACTCCAGTATCTTTACTGCAAATCTTACAATACTGCAGAAAGTGACAATACATGTAAAGTATCACATTACAGCTTTAAATGTATTTCTTTTTCAGCCATCACTTGTTATCAATGAGAAAAGTCAAAATGAGGAGATAAAGTGTGTGTGGTCTGTCTCTCCCTGCTTGCTTCCAGCCTGCAGTTTATCCATCATCACTCTCAAAAAGGGCCACACACACACACACACACACACACACACACACACACACACACACACACACACACACAGAGACACATACAAAACACACAGCGTAGCAAGCTGTAGCGTGTCTGTCAATGTCTGCACAGCCTAAAACAATAAAAAGGAAAGTGAGAGAGTGAGGAAATGTGTCTGTGGTGATGCAACAGTGCAACTTCTATTTGACTCCACCATGACCCCTCTGACCATCACCACGGTGACCGCAAGGGTCAGCCAGACAGAGCAGACTGCAGGCAGAGGTCAAGCAGAGGTTGGCAGACTGATCTCTCTCTTCCTCTCTCTTTTTCCTCTCTCTCTCTCACTCTATATGCCTTTTACTTTGTCTGTCGCTCTGCCTTTCCTAATATCCTTTCTCTCGCACATGCACGGTGACCCAGTCAAGAGGGCAAAGTTCACCATGACATCACTATGAGCTTGCCCTTTTTCTGAACTGAACAAGCTTCTATTGTGAAAAATATACCATCCAGTAAGCAGGATAGAGTAGAATAGAATAGAACAGGACAGCATGTTGGTGTTGTGTTGCTGTCTGTACTGGTGGTGTGTTGATACAGCGTCAGTGGTTTGCACTAAGATTAGTGGATTATCAAGATAACTCCAAGCTTAAAGGTACTTTGTGGAATTCCCCACCTCCAGTAGAACTATGGAGTGCTTTGTATGAGTTTGTTCCACGCTATTCTATGGATCTACAGGTAGCTGTCATGCACCAAGAAATCCAGCAGTGCACTGGCAAACGCAGAGAAGAAGAAACTAGATGTAAACAATGCAAAATACTTAAAGATCCCCTCCAGAGATGTACAGTATTAAGATATAAAAAAATACTCTGCTTGGAACAATAATGTGAGTCTGATGTGATTTTTCCAACTATAACGACCACATTAAAATCTTTAAAATGGCATCTGCTCCTTCTCCCTCATTAAAAATCCATTATTGCTGACTATGAAAATATGTTTCATTTCATAAGAAGAACTGCGGGACAAAAGATGTCTCCTATCTCACTTGAAAAGTCCATTCTCAGTGTTTGTGCACTGGAGACTCGCTTGTGTAAGCTGTATTGGCACCAAACTAGTTGTGATGTCACGTATCCTGCTCATAGCAAACCACTTAAGATCAGATTTTCAAGGAGCTTATAGAGAAACTTTCACCACTTCCAGCAGATGAATGTGAAAACAAACTCTGCACATACATCATTCTGCATAGTGAAGCTCTAACATCCAACTGAAAGAAGAAGAAAAACATACTTTCGAGTGGAGGAGGACTTTTAAAGAATTGCCTCTCCGAATGTTTTATAAAGAAAGAAAAATGAATTAATCACATTTGTTAGTGTTAGGATACACACAATGCATTTTGGTGGATATGTCGTCTGAGGGTTAGGATTAGGGTTAGGGGTCTTATTGTTGCTGCTGTTTCAGTGTGCGTGCTTTAACTATGTATGCATTGTGGGTCTTTCCTTTCTCCCAATAGGGTGATCCTGTTGGAGTGAGCTGGGTAATTAAGTGATTGTGAGTGTCGGTTGTACCTACCTAAAGGAAGCAGAGGACCTGATCTACTGGTGGGACAATAACCTAGTCCTGAATGTCAGCAAGAATTGGAAGCTGATAGTGGACTTTGAAAGGAAGTAAGGAAGGAACTACACCCCCCTTAATATCAACAGGTCCTCAGTGGAGAGGGTGGACAGTTTTAAGTACTTTGATGTCCATATCATCAAGAGCCTGACCTGGGCGCTGCTTACTGACTCAGTGGTAACAAAGGCAAGGCTGAGACTGTATCACATCAGAAACTTGAGGAAATTCGGGGTATCCCGTCATTATTGAGGAATTTCTACACCATTGAGAGCTTCCTGATGGGAAGTATAATTGTCTGGTACCGAAACAGGACCACAAAGAGTGGTTCATTCGGCTGAACATACGATAGGCAGTGCTCTACCCTGTCTAAGGGATATTTACACCAGGTACTGCAAAACTAAGGCTGGGAGAATCATTAAGGATCCCAAACAGCAGGATAACCGCCTTTTCTCCCTCCTGTGGTCTGGAAGAAGGTATTGGATACAGCAGGCCAACAGTGAGAGCTGGAACTAGCAGGATTACATTTCACTTTGATTGTACCTTATATGATTATATATGACAAACAAACTTGATTAATTGATTGAAGTGAAAAAGGCATGAACAAGGAAACATTCCAACTTTATTGCAGGGTACTGCATCGAGGTGGCAGTAATGAATCACTTTGATGATTCAAATAGTTCCTTCCATCCATTCTGCTTCTTACTTGGGACCAGGTTGTGGTTGCATCAGACTGTGCAGTGAAACCCACACATCCTTCTCCCCAGAAATGCTCAGCAGCTCCTTCTGGGGGTATTCCCAGGCCTGGAGATATAATCAAAAGGCTTGCTGGGATAGGACTTCTTACAGGAGATGACTGGCCAGTTTTGCCTCAATAGCAGGCCCTCAAATCCATGATAATTACATTTTCAAGTAAACATTATTTTGATAAAGCGACAAAAGGTTCAACATCAAAACACAAAAACAGCTTTTTTACAAAATTGAATACTAATGTGGGTTTAACAAGTCTGTCCTCCCAGGAAAAACAGGATCAGTCGTTTAAGCAATTGCCCCAACCACAAGTCAACATTGTCTTTCAAAAAAGATAACGGCAATTGTACCCCAACCATGACCGTGTAATTATTGTAGCCATGATGATGAAAGTATCTAAACCTTAAACGAGATGTGTGATGTGAGATATATCATTTGAGATGAACCTACTGAACCTACAGTGACTCTACAGCTCCCCTTGGCTTTATGGAGCTTTATAGTGAGTTTCAGTTTATTGTTTAGCTGTCTAGTTCGAACCTTATTGTTTTGGTTCACTCAGCACTCATAGCTTAATTTTCACACAAACTGTGCACTAAATTGCAAAGAAACACAATTAGCTACTAGCTGGTGAACATAGTAGAGCATTTAGCAGCTAAAGAGCCAGATATTTCCCTCAGGATTGATAAAGAGCAAAAAACTAAAGAGAGTTAACATATAAGTAAAAACATATCACAGACCACTGGTATTGATCAAACACTCTTCATGGTGTCTTTATGATAGCGACAGCAGGAACTTTACATAGCCACCCTTTAACAATTGTACCCTAATGAAACATGATTCCAATGGTAATCTTTTATTTGTACAAGTACTGTCCATTAAAATCTCTCTAATCTTTTTATCTAAACTGTTATGCACCATTGAATTGACTTGACACGCCAAACACGCTCATGATATTCACAATCACTCACCATGCCAACATGCTGTTGATATTCAAAACCCTTACTTTGCATGTCAGGTTCCATCACTTCACACATAAATACAGGCTTATTCAAAACAACAGACAAATGTACCAACACACTCTGGGTATCACACTTCCAGCTAAATATAAACTGTAAATGCAAATGATTGTTATCATTGAGTTCCAGAGGCTCAGAAAGAGGAAACAATGAAGAAACATGAGATGGGGAGACAGGCTACTTTGATCAACGATGTGTGTTAGTTTAGACATCTTACATGCTCTAAAGCTTCAGGTTTCATAAGAGTATCATCTTGTTGTCTGTGTTGTCAATGGTCTGTCAGCCTCAACAGAGGGTGCTACACCTTAAATGATGGTTCACTCTCACACCTTCTGGTTTTGTAGTGTTAGGATTACAACATGAAGCTTCTGTGGTCACTTGACTTGTGGAAAACAGGGGCCACCACGTGCATCCAGGGAAATATGTCTCAACAACCCCTGGAGGGATTACATTGGAATTTGATACAGATATTAATGATGAATTGAATTTATTAATAGTTTTAGTAGATTAGTGAAAAGATTAGTAGTCTCTTGACTTTTCAACTAGTACCAGCAGGTTACTTGGTCAAACTTTAGACTTATCCAGTAAAATACAGCATCTTGACATATAGTCCATGTATTGTCACAAGGTATCAAATCATGAAATAGGTCTTCTAAGATGTAATCTCAGTTTTGTCACTCCATTAGAACTTTTGCTTAATGATGTACGTTTGCTGCCCATTGATAATGATAGTGTCATGGTGACATTGGCAAATCTTAGCTTTTAACCGACGAAGCCAGCTCTTCTCAAAGCATAGAAACAGAGACATAACTTGCTTGTTATTGCAGGATTACTCTGAACATTCGTTTAGCATTAATTAGGTAGTAGTAACTGGCTTTTTCACTGACTCTACTCGTTTTTTTGCTTTTCCATTAGGGATAGTACATGGTACCTAATACTTTTTAGTACCTGCTCTGGCAAGGTTCCAAGTGAGCCGAGCCGATACTTAAATGTGACGTCAATAGACTGCCGGCCACTGAACGCAACAGCGTTACAGCGATTTGGCTCTCTTCTCTTTGCTTTGTGTGTGACAAAAGGCACAGGTCAAGCAGCAAGTACACCATTGCCATTAGTGGCTTACTTCTACTGTACATCTGCAATGAGTCTCAATGTTCGCTGGAATGTTTGAGAAATGGTCATCAGTTCTTCAACATTCACACATTTCTAATATAGGTCAGAGTAGTCTTGCCAAAAATGTCATGCTATAGAGACACACACAGACAAACAACAGCAATAACGGCAGCAGATTGTCTCTTGTCATGGCAACAGTGCAAAATATGATGCAGCCACTTGCCATGTATATTACAGATTAGTCTGGCTGACTGCCTGCAAAAAAAGGATGACATGAAATCTGGCTAAATCTGGTATCTAGGTAAAAATTATATTTTAGTTTCTTTTTTCCTGGCAGCATGGCTCTTTGGAAGGCAATGTTGGTCTGTTGGGTGGTCCACCACTTTGGCCCAGACTGAAAAACCTGCAAAACTATATTAGATGGACTGCCATGACATTTTGTACAGACATTCCTGGTCCCCAAATGATGAAAATTAATGACTTTGCTTCTCCTTGACTTTATATCGAGCGTGATCATGAGGTTGATATTTTTGGCTCTTGTTTCAATGTTTCAACAACTATTGGATGGATGGCCATGAAATGTGGCACAGGCTGTTATGTTCCCTACAGGATCAATTGTGATTGACAATCATTGGGTAACTTTTTGAAATGTGTCCAATACTTTAGTGTGTGACTAAATAGATACAACACTAATAACATTCCCATCAGCCTTGGCTGTACTTTGTGTTTAGTGGTAATGGTGCGTTCCAATTGTACTCAGAAGTCAGAGTTTCCGCATTCCCAGTTGGAAATTTCAACTGGAAGGCCCCCTGAAGTCGAATTTCCAACTTGGAAGGTTGGATGAACGTCACCAGCCCCGACCTCAAAATCCAAGATAATAGCCCCAGTCACCAGTGTGAAAGTTGAAGTAACTAGTGGCTGTTTATTAGCACTACTGTCTTATTTGTTCATCATTAAATCAGTCATACACACAACACTGTCCAACTAGTATCTGTGATCAATCAATATCAATGGCAAGAATCAGTTTTCTGACTTCTAAACTGGAATGATTCAAACTTGTGACGTCATTCCTAGCTCCAATTTCCAACTTCCAAAGTAAATGGAGCGCAGCATAATTAGCAAATCTTGGCATGTCAATATGGTAAACCAATATGGTAATAAGCCGACAAAGCTTTTAGCGTAGACTCTTACAGTGCTTTCACATAGCAAATGGTGACTGCTGCATCTGCTCCCCAACAACAACAATGGAGGTCTGAAAGTACCTTTAGTCTTGTTAACATATATTGTAATGGTTCAAAAAGTCATTTTAGATGCAAAGCTTCTTGGGAAATTCAACTTTCAACTGTGGCCACTACAGGAAAAGTACAGTCCCCCTCTCTACAATATACTACAGTTATTTTGTGAAATGTAATCTTCTCAAAATTATTCCATGCATTACTTTTAGACCAACTGTGAGCTTCAAGGCATCAAAGGACCTGAATGGACATTTTGGAACAAAATCAGGGAACAAAGGTAATATTTTCTTTCATCCGAAGGAAAGGGAATGAGTGATATACCTTTTTCTAATTTTAGCAACTTTGCTGATTATTACAACACATGGTCAATGATGTGGTCGCTGCAGTGGAGCTGCTCAGTGGCCACCAGAAGAGACCGGCTGTGTGGAAAATTTGTGGAATGTGTGGAAATGTATGAATGTGAATGAGTGTTCTGTCAACCTCCTCTGCATCGACAGAGGTATTAAAAAGAGAAAGACTTTGTTCCTTTTCTTTTGCCAGTACCACAGATCGCACACATGTCAGCGCCTAATGTTCCCACAGTTTGTCATTCACTACCTCGCTCGGAACAGAGCCCGTTTTTGTGAGTGTAGCCGGCAGCTGCACAAGAAGGCAAAGACAACTTGTCTCCATTCAAATGAGTGTTTCTTCAGCAGTTCAAAGCTTGTTGGCTGTTTAGACTGAAGTAGAGTCAAATCAGCAGGCAGCACGTTTGCATCTGCCACCCTATTGTTCAGTTTGCATGGCACTAAACAAACAACCGCACTGAGTGAAATGGTGTGCTTGTGTATGTGTGTTTGTGCTGAAGCGGGAAACCAGGACCTCATTCTAGTTAAAGAAAACATACATTTATAAAGACAGACTGCATTTTATTATCGTTATGATTGACTGTCCTCGGGTTCCTTTCAGATCAGGCCTCTTTCGGGAAGCTTTCCACTGCTTTGCTTCACTTGGGGTCCAAAATGTTGAATCCATTAAAAAGAAATTTTGCTCCGTTTTATGTGGATGTCTAATCAGTGTTGATGGTGAATAATAAATTCCTAAGTGCGTGTTATATTTACCAAGAATGCTGAATTTTCCCCACGGCTGGAATAGTACCGCCAGGCGCCACCGGGTAGTGGTGCTCATTTCCCCTGAAGAACTTTTATTTTATTCTGATTGGATAGTGCTGATGTCAAGTGGAGACCTTGTAATTCCATATTTTGTTTTGGACATACTAGGTTTCCAACAGTGACCATCACTATCAACCTGAAGAGATTAGGTCAAGTCATGTCATATTTCTGTAGAGCCCGACAGAAATAATGAAAAAGGCCTACCCTTTTTTACCCCCGCATCATTGAGGGCCCCTTTCTGCTCAAAGGACCCTTGGTTCTTGCCAGATTTCCCCTATGGTTGATCAAGCCATGGTTTTCCTGTTCGTGCCATTCTAAACTGTGTCTACATTTACCAGGATGTATTGCACGCAAGCTACTTCCAAAGTGTCACCCAACCCTCAAACCCACTCTTGCACGAATAACCGCTGAATATCCAAGTCAGCCAAAACAATGTAAATGTTTATTGGTCTGTAACATCCTTTGCTTTCAAATTTCACCACTTCCTCTGTTTGAAACATAACTAGTTTACAATACGAGTGAAGATAACACGGAAGTTTAGTTTTTTCTAGCAGCATCAAGAGGATACCCCCTGGCTGTACAGAGGCGAAGGCTAGGAGTCCAAACTGAAATAGCTTGTAGTTCTTCGTTCCTCCCAACTACAACATCGTAAATGTCAAATGATGATGCTGCTGCTTGAACAACAACTGGAGATGTTTTTTTACACTATATCCCCTAATTCACATACCCAGAGAGGCTATTTAAAATCTGTTGAATGGTCTGTAATGTTCAAATACATACTGTACATACAGTAGTACATACACATATACAGATGAAGCCAAGCAAACATAAAAAGATTTGTAGGATTCAATAATATTTGCTGATGTCCAGTATGTTCATTGGCAAGAATTGCCAAAAGACCAGGAATCAATAAGTGATCAGCAAATTAGCTCCTACTGTAGCTGTGCCTCCCATTGTCGAAGTTAGCATTGTACCCAGTCTAAAATGCTATTGTTGATGCTAGTTCTGCTAGACTGTATGATATCTGTATGAAGTGACAAACCTCCTACTAAAACAAGCTGGAATGTTTTCCTCTTGAATACTTGACATTTCTGCTTCACTCTTGGGAGGGACAGTTTCAACTCCATATCTCCACTTCTCTAACATTGTAATTGCAACCTTGTCATCTGAGCTTTTTGGAATTTTGATTTGGGTTTCATTTTATTTTTATTGATTGATTGATTTAGAAATCTTTATCTACAAAGGTGGTGAGGTGTGTGTGTGTGTGGGGGGGGTGGGGGGGGGGGGGGGATATAGCTTACATGTCATACATAACTGTCACTGTGGTTCCATGTTGACTGTCCAGACCAATGTTGAACTGAGCTTTTTTTTTTGGTTATTGTGTTTACTGTGTCTATAAGAAAAAGAAAACTCGATTAAAAAAAAATCCATACACTAATACATACAAAATCCACTATTGTCTTCATGACTCTCACTCTGCTAATACAGATCAATGCTCTCTCACCCATTGTTATTCAGGGCTCAGGTAAATGCTACAGCAACTCAGTGTGCCTTGTGTAAGATTATATGTGTTGAAATCATTAAAGCTGCTTTTCCCCCTGTTGCTTTAATAACAAGACTGGTAATTTTAGCGTAACTGTAGCTGGAAACACTCTGTAGAGGTTATTTCACACATGCTGATGTAGTTACACCTATAAGGAG
>NC_070595.1:5044556-5057056 GCF_027409825.1 Scomber japonicus | reverse complement strand
AAAACATACAGTAATAATAATATTGTTAATAAATATGCAATGAAGAAATACATGAGGAAAAATGAATAATAATCATCATGTTCTGATTTTCAAAATAATTTTTTGATTAACATTAAGATTTATGTTATAAAGGATGTGTCGGCCTTAGCAGGAAATGTAAATGAATTATATCTAAATATGCTTTTGCTTTGAAAATAATAATACATTATGTATGTAATATGTATTATGTATTTACGTAGGTTTAATGAATTTTGATATAAAATAACAATTAAAAAATTGTTGCAGCCATTTCTCTGTAGTAATATAGAATAAAACATATTTATCATTATAATAATAACAATAATAATTACAATTAGCTATTATTTTTAAATTGTATTTAATGCTTATATTATTGTATGAGAAATTTAAATGATCATTATATTGCTGCTATTTTGTGTTATTTGTTGTTCATTTGTTAAAACATTTTATTTGTGGATTATTAACAGTGTTTGCATTAATACTATAAATATTGTGTAACTTATTGGTAATATATGATCACAGCTACAGTTAATTATTACATCATTTTCCTCAAGATATAATTTATTTTACAAAAAACAATTTTTATCAGACAAGAATATTATATTTAACATTTTTATTTTGTATAATTTGCTACATTCATTAGAATACTTTATAAAGCCTGCATACACATGATACACAGGAGGGATTTTATCATTATTACCATCAAGTTTATTATTCATTTACACTTATTTTTAACCAAAATATAGGTTTGTGTTGGCTTATGGCCTCAGTGTGAAGCTTATGAAATAAAGAGATGCTCACCATATTGTCCTGTATATTGGCTGGAACACATCTTTCTCTCCAAATCCCTGAAATTCTATTCAAATATATTTAAACTACTAATGAAACCTCCTGCATGCCGCAGTGCAGCAGCATTCCAACATTGTACCGTTACACTGCATTGCTTATTATTCTGCATCTAGTGTGCGTGTGTGTGTGTGTGTGTGTGCGCGCGTGTGGATGTGCAGGTCCCTTTGGGAAGTCAGCAGCGGTGGATTGTTTCTTCCTTTTTGTAGTAATAAATGCACACACACACACACACACACACAAACACACACATACACACACACACACACACAGTGAACATGCAGTGAACTTTTGAACTGAACTTGAACTGGTAATTCGGTCATCAAAAGGGCAACGTGGGTCTCTCTTACCCAAACACTCACTCCCTCTAACCCCCCCCCCCCCCCCCCCCACACACACAGAGTTGAATGATATTCACCTCCACATCATGTGATTGTGTGTGTCTCTTCATATAACCCTGTGTTAACAGCATTATTAGTGTAAAACACATCTGTCCCGCGCGCCAAGGTTACATCCTCGGTATTGTTCCAGAGAATTTGGGTGTTTTACAAGGTTCAAAAAACATCAAAATTAATGATGTGTAAAAATGTTGGTTTACATGGAAGAAATTTAGACACCTGATATGTACATTTTCTAACATCCTGCCTATGACAGCTTAGAAATAATAGAAATTTATACCAAGAACACCTTTTTAATCAAATGCAGTGGAATACAACATCATATGTAACTGTGTTCTGTAGTTTAATCAACACAAAGAACAGAAACTAAAATCAGGCAATATTCACCAGAAATGTAAGATTGAATACAAGTCTGTTATTTGAGTTTCAGCTTCATTTTATCCAACGTGATCTCTCTTGTTTTCACCTTAATCAGTTTACCTAAATGCTTCCTTATTCTAACTTAATTCTAATATGTTTTAGTAGTAGTTTCCAATGGAAACCCAATGTTCTGCTCTATTCTCCCTTTCCTAGATTTCCTCTTTTTGTGTTCACCTATTATTCAACCTCCTCTCTTTCTTACACACACACACACACATGTACGAATGCTCTCTCACACGCACACACACACGCATTCACAACACACACTCCGTTCATTTGTCTCTCCGCTCTAAATAGGAAGTGATCAGTCATTGGCTCAGGGAAGAGACGTGAACTCCCTCCAAACTCTAACCTCTTGGTGACCTTTGAGAGGAGAGGAGAGGGAACAACAGAGAGGAGATAGAAAAAGAGAGGAAGAAGAAGAAGAGTTTTATTTACTCAGAGGGTGAGCGAGAATAAAAAAGAAAAAGGGAGGAGAACAAAGGTGAAGAAGAAGAGGAGGAGGAGGAGGATGGATAGATGGAAGAGGTTGTCATGCAGACCAGACACCAGGGGGCAGTGTTGGGACGGTGTGAGAGAGGATAGGGTTGGGGGGGGCAGTGGGAGGAGCCTGCAACCCCCCCCCCCCCCTTCACCCTGTAAAGGATGACGTCTGACTTTACAAAAAAAAAAAAAAAAATCACTAGGCGATTCCATTGGCTCACTACTTTGGTGTTCACGTGGCGACAGGTTGGCGAGGGGAGGGGCAATGCGAGATGTCATCGTGACATAGAGACGCCATGGCGATGCCTCAGCCTATCGAACAGGCACCGCCCTACTGGCTGATGAACACACACACAACACGCACATGCACACGCGCACACACTTGTGCTACATTTATGTACATACAGCTATACAAACACACTCAACCGTAGCAACACACACACACACACGAGTACACACAGAAACACATCAGCATGCATGGAAATGCCATGACTTCACTGTGTGCGTGTGTGTGTGTGCATGTGTGTGTGGATTGTGTGCACCAATTGTGTATGAGAGAGGATGAAGGGTTTTTTTAAGAAAAATGATGGGTGGGGCCTAACATGAGTGCACAGGTACTGTTTATTTGCTTGTGTTCACGTCACGTGTGTGTGTGTGTGTGTGTGTGTGTGTAACCAGTACTAGACTGTTCGGGACTGCAGCAGATCAAAAGAAATGAAATACATGTAAATAAGAAACAATTTTTTTCGCCCCGTCAGCGAATGCATCGCTACCATGGCAACTACCTGAGCAGAACTGATCGTCGTGTAAAAGGTCAAAGTGTGAGAAAAAGGACTCCGACCCTTTTCTGATCCACCTTACAAACACACACACACACACACACACACACACACACACACTGTCCTAACAACTGGACACCTGGCTGTCTCTTCCCTCCTCCGAGGCCAGGGTGTGGTCACATGACTCATCAGATTTTGATCAAAGGGCTCGAGGAAGCTGCGAGCTGCAGGCCAGGTGTGGAGGAGGTCAAAGGTCAAAGGAAGGCCGTTCCCGTGGCGATCTGGAAGGAAACAGAGGGAGGATGTGAACTCGGATCAAAGAGCGTCTGCTCACACGCACGCCAGCTGATCTCACCGCTCATAGAAGACCCCGCCCCTGCCCGGGATGATAAACGAGCCTCCTGATTGGGCTGCAGGTCAACGAGGGGGCGTGGTCTGACTTTGATAAGCAGGAGCTATTGATGAAGGAAGTTTTCATTTCACGTGAGGTCATCAGGAGGTCACAGCGGGGTCACGACAGGGTCACAGTGATGTCAGAATGTGGCGGTGATGTCATTAGTACAGGCTCAGATCATTTACTGTCATTTACTTTCTTTGGTCAAATACACACAGCCGTTATTATATTTCCAGAATACCTCCCAACCTAAGGGAGTTTGTCTTAAGCTAGTGTAGTCAGACATTATGTCCTTCATTTATTCTGATCTCCATCCTGCAAAATGAGCTGGAACACAGTTGATCTACCTCTACTAAAATCACAATGAACAGCAGACACAAGAACACAAGTGAAGCGTCAGATTTCTGTTACAGTGTCACTGTTTCCAGAATGAGACTCACTTCATATTAGAAATGTAGAGCTTGAAACTAGGCTCCATGAGAGATACACACAAACAAACCGGACTTGTTTTAATTGATTGCAGTCAAACCAGAAATCTCACGGTGAAACTGAAGGCCTTCATCCATTGTTGGATTTGAAAAGCTACTTAATCTGGGTGAATTATTGCAGTTCTGTCTGGTAAAACTATGATTTCCAGAGGTGTCGTTTATAAAGCAGATAATACATTACAGTTACAAAAATGTTTTTTACCTTTTAAATGTAATCAAAAGTTGTAAAGAGTAGTCTAGCCTTATGTAAATCAGTTACAGTCCAACAGGTTAAATGCTCACATATCACTCCTTTATTCCCATATAGTTGCTACATGGCAACACATTAATTTAACAACACATTATTCTTTGGATTTTAACTCCATATGATTGTTCAGCACTGCTGTTGTTTTAAATGTGCTTTATAAAGACATTTGATTTGATTTGACCATTTGATCATTTTACAAAAAACTTCTCACATCTAAATTGGTTTTAATGATGAAAATCAAAACTTAACTCGTCCCAGAAATTTAAAACATTTCTTGAAGGTATTTTGCTTAAATATTGAAGAATCCGTTAACTCTGGACGCCCTCAGACCAGGACTTCCCCAGTGCTCATGCCTGTGGAAAAAGGAAGTGCAAACAGTATTTCCTGCTAGTGTGATGTGATCAATAATTTGTCCTATCAAACTAAAATACCTCCCTTTTCACAACTAAACAGTAAAACATGGCTGGATTTATATTACTGCAATAGAGGGTTAAAGAGATTAACTTGCACTATTAGTGAGCTAGAAGAAAAAACAATCCCTCAGAGTAATGCAGGTGTTAGTCATACCTGCTAAAATGTGCTGATGCCTTTAACACCTTTGTACAGTAGCAGTTTTGGGCCTATGTTTGTCTTGTTACACATCTCTCTTCTTGCTTAATAATGTCTCATGTGAACATCACACAACCATAAATTAACCAGCAGGGACCATCAACCATCAACAAGATGTGTTCAAATAATTTATTAACTCTTTCATACTGTTCAGGTCAAATTTGACCCGTTTTGACATGTCACAGCTGTAAAAACACTCCAAATGTGTTTTAATCTGAAATTTGATGATTTTTCCTAAAGTGGCCCAAAATGCACAAAAATGTAAATATTTTAAAATGTTATACTTTTGTATAATAGGTGGGTTAAATTGAACCTGTATCTATTGACATGTGTTTTAGTGAAATGAAGAGTGAATAGTTTTAATCATTCTGTTTATGATGTAGCAGTGAAGACTGATGGCTCTAATGGTTCTACTCTACATAAAATACATTTCCATCATTATGTCTATGTTATATTTTCATGTCTTATAAAAAAGGACATGATATTGTGTGATAGGAGCTGTTTAGTGGTGTAAAAGCTAAAAATATACACTCTCTCTGCTCTCTGAAACATGAATCAAGGTTTAATCACATTTATTGATCAATCAGATCAACTATTGATGCTTTCTAAACACATCTGTGGTTTAAAATTTGGTATAGACACTTTTTATGAGGAGATTGTATGAGGAAAATGTACCTAGAATATCCTGCAAAGGTGTAGAATATGAACAGTGTGTAAGGATATAAAAAACTATCGATGTGTGTAGTTCTTCTGCTTGCTGACTGCATTGTGGAGAAGCTTATAGGGAGAGCTCCTCAGGATCCTACTAAGAGGGTGAAGTGGAGGAAGGTGAGGAAGAATTAGGAAGAAACAGGAACAGAGAAATAAGATAGGCGGAGTATGATAGGCAGAAAGAGGTGGAGTGGGTTCGGTGGGTGTTTATAGGAATGCTGGAAGTAGTGTGGGGTGTGATCCTGCTCCTGAAACTTTTAATTATGGCTTGAACTGAGAAAGACACTAAAGTAAGTATAATTTATTTCAGTTCCATTCAATTCAATTCAGTTCTGTTTTGGACCGTCGGATGTCACAAGCAGGTTGATTAGCTATAAAATTATCCTGATAATTCCCTAGGGAGGGGCTGCTGGGAGGAGGGGCTGCTGGGAGGGGGGGTGGGGGGGCTAAGGAGGGAGGGGGTATCATGTTGAGTTCATGGCGAGGTCACTGAGGGGTCGTGGAGAGTTCACGGCGAGGTTTCAGCCAATCGTCTATCAGGAGGAAGCTGCAGGAAGAGAAGAGGCTGGTGCTTCATATGATGCTGCAACACACACTTACTGTATGCACACACACACACCCACACACACACACATGAATTAAATAATATACAGAGTGATCTCATTTCTGGAGCGGCCTGTTTAACATCGTACAGCTGTGAGAGTGGAGCAGTATTTGGCAAAGCATTAACACCTCTGTATTGCTAACACAACATAAGCCTGTCAGCACACACATTAACACCGCGTGTGTGTGTGTTTGAATTTACATTAACATCACTTAACGATGTCAACAAGAAACGACAGCGTTGTTCACAGCTACAGGCAACGTAAAAAAAACTGTGGTTATGTGTGATCATACCAGTAAGGTGCAGCAGCATCCCTCTGCAGAGAGAGAGAGAGAGAGAGAGAGAGAGAGAGAGAGAGAGAGAGAGAGAGAGAGAGAGAGAGAGAGAGAGAGACAGACAGACAGACAGAGACAGAGAGGGAGAGAGAGAGAGAGAGAGAGAGAGAGAGAGAGAGAGGGATGATGGAGAAAGCAAAAGAGGAAAGAGAAGGAAAGGTTAGGATGGAGAAGGAAGAGTAAAGGAGAGTTCTATGAATGGAGTGTATTATGTGTGTTTTGTTTTTACAGGCAGAGGAAGAAAGGGAGAAATTGGAGGAGAAGTGGAGAAGTGAGCCTCTTCTCTTCCTGTAGCTTCTTCCTGATATATGATTGGCTGTGACTTCTACACTGTGGCTGCTTGATAAATAGTGGAGCATCACGCTGCAGCCACGTACACACAAATACACTAGTGCATACTTGTACTAACCCTTTTTTGAGAGGGGGGGGGCTACAGTATGACATTATGTATTAGAATGTATGCACAGATAATAGAAAGGCTGTGTATTTATGAATGTATGTACATAGGTGTAGGTATAAGTAGTAATTTTTTTATCCATAATAGTAATATAAAAATTGCTATTATGGTTTTTATTTTATATTATTACTATTATGATGGTCTTTATATTATAGTACTACTATTATGGTCTTTAAATTATAGTACTACTATTATGGTCTTTATATTATAGTACTACTATTATGGTCTTTAAATTATAGTACTACTATTATGGTCTTTATATTATAGTACTACTATTATGGTCCTTACTGTACATTATAGTACTACTATTATGGTTTGTATTATCTGTCTTTACACTTATATGTACACCTGTAAATGTTGATTGGGATTGGCACATCATGTGACTGTGAGGTGACCTGGGCAATTGTGCATTTAAGATGGTGACTATACATTTTGTCCTTAGCCTGGAGAAGAGCAGAAGGCTCAAAACGTCACTTGTGATATTGTAATGAATTCTACCTGCATTGGAAGCTGCAGTGTGTGGATAATAGAGTCTGTTATTATACAATAGATTGTGTTATCTGGTCCAGCACCTGCTTTCTTATTCCAGATGTGCGCTTCTACTGCATCACTTTTTTCATTCACTTCGATGAGAGCGATTTGATCTGAAGTCAGACCAAATCCAAACAGACCTGAGAGTAATTCAGTGTGGTTGATGAGAACAGATCAGAACACTCCAGCAGCATGATGCTCCACTATTTACCAAGCAGCTGCAGTCTAAAAGTCATAGTTATTTATTAATGTAATCACAGTCAATAGCTAACTTACACTTACTGTAGAGCTGTGATGATATTATTGGTGGGAGTTATTACAGTTCTGTAGACCATCACTGGACTTCAGTGATATACAGTCATTGCTGTACAGTAAGTATGGAGATAAACATTGACACTGTAGTGGTGGACAGACATTTTCACACATATTATACCGGAACAGCTCCTGACAGTAATTGAAGTAGTTAAAATTGCATCTACCTTAACCAACTCCCAACATTTAAGTAATATAATATACATACATAATATTTATAAGCAATTAGTTGTATAATATTGACTTTTACTTTTTTAAACTTTTATTTGGGCAGTTATTGCTTTTATTATGAAGTGGACAGTAGAGAGCTGACAGGAAATGACAGAAAATGAAGATAACAGCAGAAATTAAGTAATTGTTTATTTAGAAAAATACGTTTTATCTTCTGACACTTACCAACTCCATTCGACTGATTTATATTGTATTTAGCTGAAAGTTGCTTAAAACTTAACATTTGTATGGAAACTTCAAAGAAATGTTTTCACACACTTTTCTTATGTTTTCTTGTGATAGAGGGAGAGAGAGAGAGAAACAGAAGGAGAGGAGGGTAAAGGAGAGCAGGTGATGGGTCAGGTATAGAAGGAGTGGGAAAATAAAGTAAAGGAGGAGTGGGTAAACTCACGGCCCCATTCACCTGCCAATCATGCACTCTCATATACACACACACAGACACACACTCTCCTTCACGGTTAGGTTAACAGCACCCCACCCAATTCCAAAGCTATGAGTCATGAATACACAACCAGCAGGTCGGGATAACCTGGCCGCTTTCAGCAAAAGCGTTCAACTATGGCCTGGAAATTTACTGAAGAGCAGGAAACCACCAGCACAACCTTTCACACTAAAACCACAACTGATTCAGTCCAAAAACACACCTGCAACACATATCACATGACTGTAAAGACGCTGCATATGTACCTATGTGTGTATATTTTATATATATATATATATATATATATATATATATATATACATATATATACACACACACTCTTTAGCTGTCCATCACTGCTTCATCCTCTGACTTCCAATTGGCAGATGAGAACATTCAGTGATGTGTTGTGTAGAAGTTCCTCTGGTTGAACTGTGGGGGGCAGTGCAGTGTGACAGACGGTGGTAGGCCCACTTGGGTGTGTGTGTGTGTGTGTGTGTGTGTTTGTGTGTGTGTGTGTGTGTGTTGTGTGTGTGTGTGTGTGTGTGTGTGTGTGTGTGTGTGTGTGTGTGTGTGTGTGTTCGTTAGGGGGGCGCAAGTCATAACTCTTCCAATGGTGGGTTCTAATTTTTCTGTCTCAAGAGTGAGAGCTCTCTCTCTCTCTCTCTCTCTCTCTCTCTCTCTCTCTCTCTCTCTCTCTCTCTCTCTCTCTCTCAGCTAACCACTAGGGGCAGTGTGGTCCAGTGTTCTAAGTGATCTCAGTGTGTGAACCTGAGGAAGAGAACCCCTCTGGCAGTTGTAAGATGATACATGGAACAGGAAGGAATCATATTTCGTCTATACAAAGGTATTATCATGTCAGAGTTGGGGGGTATTTTCCTTGTGAAATACTGTACAGTTTCCAGCCTGTAGGCCTGAACTTTTAATCAAATGTAACAACTTAAAAAGAAAAAATCTTTCTTTAGTTGATTCATACTGAGTGGAGCCTGTGAAGGGGAGCCGACACTCATATGCTAACATCTGTCATTGTAAATCCACCTTGTTCACTTTGGACAGAGTGCTCTCTCTCTCTCTCTCTCTCTCTCTCTCTCTCTCTCTCTCTCTCTCTCTCTCTCTCTCTCCCGCTCTCTCTCGCTCACATACACACACATACACACACTTGCACACACATATCATTTATGTATATGAAGTATTCAGTAAAACGTTATAGCCCTATTGACTATTAATAAGCAGCATATAACTGGTTTATAACGATGATGTAATTATAAGCTGAAGTAATGACATTTAAAGTGTTGCACAGTATTTGTCAACAATTATAACTCCCATGAAGACATAATTTTATTATACCACTGTGGTTTACTATATCAGCTTCAACTTATAGCTCACTATAGGCTAGTTAAATACATGAATAAAGACTAACAACTATATGATAGTGAGGTATAAACATGTATTTAATGCTTGTATATATCTTATAAATGCCATGTGTTACCAAGTATTCAATAAGATTGCATTGCATTGGTGAAAATGTGGGGAGTCCTCCACCAATCACATACATACTGTTCTTTTCTTGCCCGATTTTGTTGCAATATTAGATCTATATAAATAAACTAGTAGACAAATGAAAGAACACAATCAATGCAATCTACACAATGGAAATGATAAATCACAGAATTAAGAATTCAGTGAAATTGTGTTAAAATGCAAGAGGATAAGAAAAATATTCTTGTTTTTTTTCTTTAAAGCTACGCTAAACTCTTCAATTTTGTTTTTCCCATTCTTCTCCAGCTCATTCTCTGTTACTTAATCAGAGGGTTGGTTGAAGCCAAGTGTATATTCCTAGATTTGGTTTTATTTGCTCAGATTTTGAGATATCCTGCAGGCTTAAATAGCGAAGAGGAACTGCCAAATTTGGTAATATTTCTCTGTAGCTTCGCCACTACAAGCAATACCTTTCACATTTCAAGTAGCCACTGAATCCATTGGCAAAAAACATAATTAGTGCATTTTAATTGTTTAATCTGGGTATTTTATTGACCATATGTGATCTGCCCAGTTTTCCATTTGATCCAATTCTGTTTTTTGTTTTTCTTTTAATATGTACTTACTATTGCAAGCTATAATAAATACAAGTCAAAAGTCAGCCTAATAATGATCAATCTTAGCTATGAAAGTTATCAAGTTATTGTTAGTTATAGTTATTAAAGTTAGGAATATTTACCAACAATGTTTCCCAAGCGCATTTCTACGCATTTCTTAAATTTCCACTTGTTTCCTAAAGCGGGACTTAAGAGTACCTGCACCGCAGATCGCTGTCCATGGTACTGAAATAATCACTGTATTGATATCCATAACTGTCCATATATATAATCAGACTAATATTTTGGACCAGGCACCTACAAAAAGCTACTAGAATGCAAGTACGCTGTCTGGAGACTTCAGAGGTTCATGCAGTGGTTGTTACTTATTAATCAGATCGGCAACAGGAAATCCTCTAACAATCAACAGCGATCAAGAACAATGAAAAAGAAAAGAAAGGCAGCATTTTGGCTGGATGAAATTAATCACGATCAATCCTATTTAGTAGATCTAAAGGCAACCACACAAACAAAGATCAATTGAAAGTGTGGGATGATATTGTAGGAAAATGATCAGCCACATGAGATATAAGGAAGTATGGGAAAGAAACTAGGAAGAAATGGCAAGACCTGAAAAGTGTTAGCATGATCATCCTCTCCCTTCTACCTCTAGTGTGGACCTGGACTGACTGTCCTTAAACCCAACTACCAAAACAATCCTTACTTACACCAGTCCTGCACACCACCTATTCAACCAAGTTCTTTGGTGTCCTCCAGATCACCTACTGGCCCATCACCACCATCGGAAACCATGTCCTCCAGGCCAACCCTTTACCCATTCTGCTTCCAGGAGGAGCATGGTAAGGCCATCATTATATCAAAGTATTTCCTGCAGTAATTCAATTCTACAATGATGTTGACCTTTTTAATGTGGTAATCATGCAATATTATTCTTTGCACAGGATCAGCTGAAGGGTTAGATTCAGGGCCATCCTTACAATTATATGAGGAACTCCCAGACTCAATAAGGCCAAATACATTTCCGATGTCAAGTTTTTGTTGCGTTCAATCAATCTTAAACATCATCAAAGCATCAATAAACTGTGTAATGAGATGGGTTAGGGTTAGGGTTTTACTTGTTTCAGTCAGTAAGTTTCAGTGTCATTTAGAGTTTCCTGAAAGTGTCCCAAGGAATAAGCATTTAAGGCAAATTAAATGATAGTATGGTCTGCTACATGAAAACATTTTGAATGTTGTCTTTTTTAGTTGACGTTTTTTTTTTAATTATTTGAAACATTTGACCATTTTGCTTGTTAGAATAATGTATTCAAATCTTAACCTTAGCAGGACAATGAAAAGAGACTATATGTGATTTGTGGTTTATTTTATTGGACTAAAATAAATGAAATACACATCAAAGACTTACTTTGGCTATATACACTAGTACATTTTTTTCATGGCTCTCTGTGAAAAGCCTACTGACACATACTTGTTTAATCAAATCATAGAACAATATTTGTAGCTATGTCCAATATAAGAAAGTCATTGTTAACACTGGGAAGTATATCCATTAGACGGGACAAATTGTGAGTCTGACAAAACCAGGGCTTCCATAAACCATGTTACTTCACTCCACCAGAACCAGAGGGTGCCCTGTGCAAATCAATCATTTCCTGAGGTTAAACCACAATTCACTTGAGATCCTGGTCGACAATTCTACAACAGACTAGTACAAAGACAAAGATACCACAGGACCAAGCAACCATGAGTCATGTACAGAGACAACATACCACTTGGAAGCTGTTCTCAAAGTTGTAGGGGATTGACAGTAAGGCATCTGTCTCTAGATCAGTGCAGGCAGGCAGGCATGCGCCCAGCGATATTTTTCCGACAAGATGTGCCAGCATCTTGCCGGTTTTCAAAGAGAGGAATTGAATCCTACAAGGTCCTTGAGTTGGCCGAAGGTACCTTATCCCCAGTCTAACACTCAGTATGGCATTTCCTTGGTGACAGTCGGTATCCATTCCAGCCATACCTTTTCAATCCAAGAGTATTTGAGCATTGAACGAGGCTCAATGAGTGGCCAGGAGCATTGTTGAGGGTGCCATAGGAAGTTGGAAAGCATGCAAGCACAACAAGCT